>NC_084553.2:53728450-53895950 GCF_033978685.3 Nerophis lumbriciformis
GTAAATAAATAACCAAAAAATTTATATTTTGTTGTTTTCTTACTGTACCAAAAATGAACCGAACCGTGACCTCTGAACCGAGGTACGTACCGAACCGAAATTTTTGTGTACCGTTACACCCCTAGTATTGACACTGCACTGATACTGTGTTGGTGTTTCACAATTGTCCTCTGCCATCTACTGGATTAAATAAAATCACTACGTTTGATTTGCAAATAAAATGAAAAGTTAGCAAATACAATTGTTTGTTTTTTTGGGGCTGTCAAAAAAAAAAGAGTTAACACATGTGATTAATCACAAAAGATTATCACAATAACCATATATATATATATATATATATATATATATATGTATATATATGCAGATTAATCACGCAATTTCTTTTGACTGTACATGCTCCTTTTCCTTAACTGCGAATGGTGATCTGAAAGGTGGCACAGGTTGTTATACTGTCAGTGATCAGGTCAATGCACCCAAACATTTTTATTCCCTATTTTTCATAATGCATAGATGCTTCAGTACAGTTTGAGCCATCACTAATTATTGATGACTGTGAGTTCTGTCATTCCAAAACTTGGACTTTAGACTTTGATATAAAAAGCCATGTGACTAATGCTACTTCATCCACTTGTTAGGGGCAGAAGAAAAGATCTTAGAGGACTTCAGGGAGGTTTACAGCCCGGCTGCCTTGGACTTTCACCTACAAGCCATGGTGCAGTCCGCCGGGAAGCTCGTCCTCATCGATAAACTACTGCCGAAAATGAAGGCCGGCGGCCACAAGGTGCTCATCTTCTCCCAAATGGTGCGATGTCTGGACATCTTGGAAGACTACCTCATTCAGAGAAGGTAACTGTAAGACACACTACATCTATTGGCCTGAATATACTGTAAGGCAACAGTGATTATGTTACAATGTCTCTTTTTCAGTATTTGGACAAAATGTTATTTTTTTCTTTGATGTTTTTTAATATCTATTTCTTAGCTGCTCAACATTTTAGACTCAGCTTCGTTGATCAGCATTATCATTAAAATTAGTATCACGGCACGGCTGTTGTGAGTGACAGGAATAAAAACTCTTGGAGAAAAGTAATTTGATGCCATGCGTTGGACTGACCACAAATAAAGGCCAAACCATCTTTTTCGTACTGTTTTTTAGTGGAAAAAATATTATATTACAAAATAATATACAGTCATCCCTCGCTACATCGCGCTTCACATATTGTGGCATATTCAAAATGTTTGCCCTAAATTAGGAAGAGACCACACCAATTAGAGCGCACTGTTCAATATCGTCGCCACTGATTGGCTAAGCTTTAGGAAACATTACTATATGGGATTAAAAGAGTGTAATGGTGACTAAAGGGTATTGTTTCATGACTACAGGGCTCTCATAATGTTGAAAAACAAACTTAAAAGGTAACAAACTTTTCTTTTTTTTGCTCTCGTCCTGAAACTATTTGATTAATGATCTTCACGGAAATTTGTTTAACGCGGTCATGTCGAGAACCAATTAACAGCGATAAATGAGGGACGACTGTACTATTTATTAAGGGTGCTCAAAAAAATAGATTCACATCAAAATCGAGATTTTTATTTATCCCAATTCTAATTCGATTGATGATTTGCATTTTAATTTAAAACAATTTAAAAACTTTATTTTTGCAATTTCTTTTTCTTTTTTAAGAATATTTTTTGGGTTTTAAACTATCATCAATACTGTTGTTGCTTAAATTATTATTATTTTTTTGTATTTTTAATAGGTATTGTATTGGTATGTCTTCTCAATTGCTTTGTAACTGTATATCCTAAGTATTGTAAAGATGGGGTTATATTTTCTTTTATTGGACTGATAAACATTCTGGGATTTTTGTAAATAAAATTTGAAAAATATATTTAGAAAATACGTTTTTTATACCAACACTGCTTGTATCTTTGAAAAATGACTGCAAAATAAGTGCGAAACAGAGATATTTTTCTTGTATCACGTAAATCGTATTTTGGTCATCATATTTGTCACAGTTGTTTGATTCTGCTTCATTCATGAACATTGTCTAAAAATAAAACAAGTGTCATGGCGCAGCTGCATCATACCAAGTCACTACTGTTTGAGTGACGGAAAGAAAAGCTCACACTCAAACATGGTTGGCACCACCTGTTGGTTTGACTCAAAAGAGGGAATGTGGAAAAATTATCTCTCATTGAGGTCGAATGAGCATATTACGTCTGAATACTGTGGCTAGTGAGTTAGCTAGCATTGTAACGAGTGACCCCTGGTTTTTGGCAGGTACTTGTACGAGCGGATAGACGGCCGAGTCCGCGGGAACCTGCGTCAGGCCGCCATCGACCGCTTCAGCAAGCCCGACTCGGACCGCTTTGTTTTCCTCCTGTGCACACGAGCCGGCGGCCTCGGCATCAACCTCACGGCGGCGGACACCTGTATCATCTTCGACTCTGACTGGAACCCTCAAAACGACTTGCAAGTAAGACGACATCAAGTTAAAACCGCCAAAGCAGACACATACTGTCCATATACATTCACTGTACAAGCATACATATACACATACTGTA
This sequence comes from Nerophis lumbriciformis, assembly GCF_033978685.3. Classification (NCBI taxonomy): domain Eukaryota; kingdom Metazoa; phylum Chordata; class Actinopteri; order Syngnathiformes; family Syngnathidae; genus Nerophis; species Nerophis lumbriciformis. The sequence goes on from NC_084553.2 coordinate 53,731,019, forward strand.
CATGTACATTCACTGTACAAGCATACATATACACATACTGTACATATACATACATACACTCATGCATATAATCACGTTACATCAAACATATATTAACGTTGTTGCCCTAGGGGAAACTGGGTAACACATGACACACTGACAAAGTTTAACCTTTTGTAACTATAACAATCTACAAGGTTAATATAGTTGGCTTCTCTTTCTTCCCCTCCATGTTTCTGCTTTCTTTTGTATTTGAAGTTATCATTACATATACGTATTGTTGCATTTGAAACAATTGTATTGTTGATAATTGAGGTAAATTATTGTTATTATTCATTATCAATAGTGCTATTTCTATTGGTATTTGTATTGCTCCATTTGTAGTGTAATAACGCTCATTGGCATTTTTGTATTAATAATATTTATTTCACTAACTGCTTCTTTGCTATCACTTTAACCATCATATTTGTACATATCCTACTTGCTGATGTTCTGTTGTTATTGTTATTGTTGTTTGCTGTTGTTGTTGTCTCTGTCTTGTCCCCGCAATTTCCCCCTCTGTCTTCCTTTTTTTCTCTTTCTATCCCCTCCCTCTCTGGCCCGGCTTCGCCAAATAATATAAATCCATTTAATAAAGTCAATTACAATTAAGGCAACAATAGAAGTATCCCACACTTTTCTTTTGTAAAGTAAATTTGTACAGCCGATATGGGCATCTACATCAACAATACGATTTGCCTGAGTAGCTGGACAGGACAAAAAAAACAACAAAAAAACCCGCCAAAGCAGTACTAAGCTCCTGTTCAACCCGACAGGCGCAGGCACGCTGCCACCGGATTGGTCAGAACAAGGCGGTCAAGGTGTACCGGCTGATCACCAGGAACTCGTACGAGCGGGAGATGTTCGATCGCGCCAGCCTCAAGCTGGGTCTGGACAAAGCCGTGTTGCAGAGCATGAGCGGCCGAGACAACAGCTTGGGAGGAAGCACCGGTGGAGGGGTGAGTGGTGGGAATGAAATAGGATTCATCGTCAAGAGTGTTTGTAACCGCTCAATATATAATGACATCCATTTCAGAAAGGTAACCTTGGATTAGACGTTTTCAGTTCAATTCTGTGAACTCTTGAGTAGGTCTGTGTAGTGCCGCTTTAAAGCATTAGCCGGAACAATATCAAGGTTCTTTCAACAAAAAGGCTCCAATCGAAGCCATTCATGCTCTCCCGTAGCACTGAGTGGTCAAGTGCAAGCCAAGGTAAAAGACTTTCATAGACGGTCACTGTTCAGTTGGAAAAATAACTGCTCGAGCAACATTTTGGTAAAGAACATTAGACATTCAGGACAATCAGTGTCCGTGAGCAAGACATCCAATGCTGCCTAGATATAAACGTATTTTCCTTTGTCCCAGGCCGTCCAGCAACAGCTGTCCAAAAAGGAAATCGAGGATTTGCTGCGACGAGGGGCCTACGGTGCCATTATGGACGAGGAGGACGAAGGGGCCAAGTTCTGTGAGGAGGACATCGACCAGATCCTCCAGCGCAGGACCAAAACCATTACCATCGAGTCAGAGGGCCGAGGGTCCACCTTTGCCAAGGTAATGCAGCATGCATTAAACATTTTTGATGTTGTAACATTACAATAAGGACTATATATTCTTTGAATGGCACGCTGGCCATTGTTTCTAATGATTGACCAAAATTGCATCAAACAGAAATATAGATTTTTAAGATTTTCCGACATGGTCTTCTTTCAGGCCAGTTTTGTGGCATCCGGAAACCGCACAGACATCTCTCTGGATGACCCCAACTTCTGGGACAAGTGGGCGAAAAAGGCTGATGTCGATATGGAAATGGTGAATGGCAGAGTAAGTTGTTTGATGATCTCAGTTCATCAGTATTTTTAAAATCTGTGTGGTAAACAAAAGAAAGAATTAAGCAAACAGATTAGACACACTCGTTTTAGCTTTCTACTGAAGCTAAAACGTTCTTTAAGAAGGTGCAGGCCAGCGTTTCTCTGTGTGTGGTTGGTGGGCCACAGGTGGTCCCCAAGAAATGCCAATTGGTCCTTGAGATACTTGGTTATTACATTTGTCTTTTATCTTCTACTTTTTCATCCCCTTTGCATGTTGTCAAGTAAAGTCATTCTGCTCTAATCACTCACTACAAAGACGCTTTTTTGATACGGTGGCAAGAAAACGAGTAAAACTTATGACTAAATTGGTGAAGCTGTATTTTAATTTGCACTTTAATTTTATTGACAGTTAAGTTAAAAAAAATTGTGATTTTAGTAAGAATTCATTTATTTTAGCATTGTGTAATTGTATGCAAATGTTGTTTGAATCAGTTTATACGAGTCCCTTCTTTTGCAGTATATGTGATATGTATTTATTTTTGTCATCAGTCTGACCTAAGCCTTGGTAATAGTCTTTGTGATTAACACATCGTTTCATATCATTTGACAATGGTTATCCTATTAAACTGTAAGTAAGTAAGTTAGATATGATTATTGAATACAGTTAGAATCAACAGTAAGATTACTAAGTCAATGTTGATATTTCAGTGGGTCCCAACCCCCTCAGTAGTGGAAAAGTTGGGCCCTGTGGTCAAAAATGTTAAGAACACCTGCTCTAGTGTTTTTAAAAGTCTGCTGCAAAAAAATGTGTGTCAGGTTTTTTTAACTGAACTCGCAGGCCACCAGTTGATAGCCCAAGTGATAAAAAAGAGAGGACCTAAGATGGAACCTTGAGGAACACCAATAGTATAACTAAAGAAGTTGAACAAATGACCACTGACTGCATCTGAAGTAAAAAAAAAACTACAGCAACACTTTGGTTACACAAATAACATTACCAAAAACAATGTGTAACAGCCAAAAAGGAGAAGTCTTAAAGGAGTGCCATGAGGAACGACTCAGTTTTGCAAATCACAAGTTTAAACCCCAATGTTCTATGTTTGCAAGCAAGGTTAAATTTTTTTTTAAGATGTTTACAGTGGTCCACGTTCCTCTATACAACAGGAACACTTAAGTGTTTTTAGAAATTTGTTTGCAAAAATGTTGTCTCCCAAGTTTTTAACTCAACTTGCGACCCGGATTCGTCCCCTGGACTGCCAGTTGAATAGCCCTGTTGTAAAGTGACATAGGCCAGGAAAAACTCCCTCTGAAAAATAAGCCACAAACAGAGCAGAGACATCTGCCTCCACCGGTATACTTTTAAAAGAGTAGGCAGGATTATTGTTTGTGGGTATTTGTAAAGATAGTGGTTTTAAGTGGTCTATTTTTCAAGAAAAAGAAGCAGTGAGTTTACTATTTACATTTAGAGCCTAACCGTTGAGAATCTTTGTCTTGTGTCTACAGAACAGCCTGGTGATCGACACCCCGCGCGTCAGAAAGCAGACGAGGCCCTTCAGCTCCACCAAGGACGAGCTGGCGGAGCTCTCCGAAGGCGACAGCGACAGCGACGACACCAAACCCAAACTCCGGCGAACCCACGACCGGCCCAACAGCTACGGACGCACTGAATGTTTCAGAGTGGAGAAGAACCTGCTGGTGTATGGGTACGGTCTTTGAAACGTGCTTACCAAATACATTTAGCACACACGTGTGAATTTAAAGCTAACGTGTCTCATTATCGACGTCCAGGTGGGGCCGATGGAAGGACATCCTGACTCACGGGCGGTTTAAGAAGCAGCTGACCGACTGGGATGTGGAGTCCATCTGCAGGGCGTTGCTGGCCTACTGTTTGGTGCATTACCGCGGGGATGACAAAATTAAAAGCTTCATGTGGGACCTGATCGCACCCACGGAAGACGGACGTACCAAGGAGCTGCAGAATCACTTGGGTATAAAATATTCATTGCCGTTAAAGGTCGCATATTGTGCACTGGAAGATCCCAATACTTTTGCAATTCATCATTTGAGACCCCGCAAATTCACAAAAAATGTATTTATAGTTTTATTGCAAAAAAAACCTTTTTTTACCCACATAAAATACACCCTAATAAGAGCCTAGTTCTGTCAAACGATACATTTTTAGAAATGATTTTAATTTATTTAATTAAAACTTTCCAATCAGCTTTTATCAGCTTCACTGATAATGTTAGTGTTGCGGTGTCCCACTTTGTTCCCCTGTCCTTAAACGCAGCGTAGCGAACCAAACTCAAAATATTAGATAGCAATGCAGGAGAGCCGTTGTGATCGTGTGTCCTCTTCCGCCAGGCCTCTCAGCCCCAGTTCCTCGAGGCAGGAAGGGTAAGAAGATGAAGACACAGTCCAGCTCCTTTGACATCCACAAGGCCGAGTGGTTACGGAAGCACAACCCGGAGCACATGCTCCAGGACGACGGCTACAAGAAGCACCTCAAACACCACTGCAACAAGTAAGCGTACGCTCGTCGGAACCAAGCTGATTATACTACACTAGCCATAATACGCATCAATGCCAGGTTAGCTATGGCCATGCATTTTCAGTATAATAGCAGAAGTTTTGATGTAGCTATTGTATTGTTTGTGCTGGTGTACCGAATGAAATGTCCAATCAATGTACCTTGTCTCCACTGATTATCATTATATAAAATAGCTTTGACACGGGATATTCCAGTAAATTGTTTTGGGGGCCACATTTCCAGAAAGATAAGGACCCAGGATGCGGACTTCTCCTTTCATTATTAGTCTTATTTTGTATATTCCGTAGAACCAGCGTCCTCCACAATAGACATTTGATATTGGTCTATTTATTTTGTCAGTTACAGGAGCTCTCTGCTTTTTTTGAGGACCTTCTGTAAAAATGCGAGTCAAAGATCATCTCTATGACAGCACTACAGGTAAAAGCCAGTAAATTAGAATATTTTGAAAAACTTGATTTATTTCAGTAATTGCATTCAAAAGGTGTAACTTGTACATTATATTTATTCATTGCACACAGACTGATGCATTCAAATGTTTATTTCATTTAATTTTGATGATTTGAAGTGGCAACAAATGAAAATCCAAAATTCCGTGTGTCACAAAATTAGAATATTACTTAAGGCTAATACAAAAAAGGGATTTTTAGAAATGTTGGCCAACTGAAAAGTATGAAAATGAAAAATATGAGCATGTACAATACTCAATACTTGGTTGGAGCTCCTTTTGCCTCAATTACTGCGTTAATGCGGCGTGGCATGGAGTCGATGAGTTTCTGGCACTGCTCAGGTGTTATGAGAGCCCAGGTTGCTCTGATAGTGGCCTTCAACTCTTCTGCGTTTTTGGGTCTGGCATTCTGCATCTTCCTTTTCACAATACCCCACAGATTTTCTATGGGGCTAAGGTCAGGGGAGTTGGCGGGCCAATTTAGAACAGAAATACCATGGTCCGTAAACCAGGCACGGGTAGATTTTGCGCTGTGTGCAGGCGCCAAGTCCTGTTGGAACTTGAAATCTCCATCTCCATAGAGCAGGTCAGCAGCAGGAAGCATGAAGTGCTCTAAAACTTGCTGGTAGACGGCTGCGTTGACCCTGGATCTCAGGAAACAGAGTCGACCGACACCAGCAGATGACATGGCACCCCAAACCATCACTGATGGTGGAAACTTTACACTAGACTTCAGGCAACGTGGATCCTGTGCCTCTCCTGTCTTCCTCCAGACTCTGGGACCTCGATTTCCAAAGGAAATGCAAAATTTGCATGGTTGGGTGATGGTTTGGGGTGCCATGTCATCTGCTGGTGTCGGTCCACTCTGTTTCCTGAGATCCAGGGTCAACGCAGCCGTCTACCAGCAAGTTTTAGAGCACTTCATGCTTCCTGCTGCTGACCTGCTCTATGGAGATGGAGATTTCAAGTTCCAACAGGACTTGGCGCCTGCACACAGCGCAAAATCTACCCGTGCCTGGTTTACGGACCATGGTATTTCTGTTCTAAATTGGCCCGCCAACTCCCCTGACCTTAGCCCCATAGAAAATCTGTGGGGTATTGTGAAAAGGAAGATGCAGAATGCCAGACCCAAAAACGCAGAAGAGTTGAAGGCCACTATCAGAGCAACCTGGGCTCTCATAACACCTGAGCAGTGCCAGAAACTCATCGACTCCATGCCACGCCGCATTAACGCAGTAATTGAGGCAAAAGGAGCTCCAACCAAGTATTGAGTATTGTACATGCTCATATTTTTCATTTTCATACTTTTCAGTTGGCCAACATTTCTAAAAATCCCTTTTTTGTATTAGCCTTAAGTAATATTCTAATTTTGTGACACACGGAATTTTGGATTTTCATTTGTTGCCACTTCAAATCATCAAAATTAAATGAAATAAACATTTGAATGCATCAGTCTGTGTGCAATTAATAAATATAATGTACAAGTTACACCTTTTGAATGCTATTACTGAAATAAATCAAGTTTTTCAAAATATTCTAATTTACTGGCTTTTACCTGTATAGTTCTTTTAGGAATCTGCTGCAGTTTTTTTTCCATAACTGAACTCGCAGGCCTCCAATTGAATAGCCCAGATGATGAAAAGAGAGGACCGAAAATGGAATCTTGAGGAAAACCACTAGTACAAATAAAGAAGTTGAACAAATGACTACGGACTGCATCGGAAGTAAAGAAGCTGCAGCAAAACTTTGGTTACATAAATCCTATTACGAAAAAAGGAGGAGACTTGAAGCGGTACCTTGAAGGATGACTCAGTTATATATAAAACCCCAAACCAGTGAAGTTGGCACGTTGTGTAATTTGTAAATAAAAACAGAATACAATGATTTGCTAATCCTTTTCAACTTATATTCAATTGAATAGACTGCAAAGACAAGATATTTAATGTTCAAACTGAGAAGCTTAATTTTATTTTGCAAATAATCATTAACTTTGAATTTAATGGCAGCAACATATTGCAAAAAAATTGGCACAGGGGCATTTTTACCACTGTGTTGCTTGGCCTTTCCTTTTAACAACACTCAGTAAACGTTTGGGAACTGAGGAGACCATTTTTTAAAGCTTTTCAGGTGGAATTCTTTCCTATTCTTGCTTGATGTACAGCTTAAGTTGTTCAACAGTCCGGGGTCTCTGTTGTGGTATTTTACGCTTCATAATGCGCCACACATTTTAAATGGGAGGCAGGTCTGGACTACAGGAAGGCCAGTCTAGTACCCGCACTCTTTTACTACGAAGCCACGCTGTTGTAACACATGCAGAATGTGGTTTGGTATTGGAAATAAGCAGGGGCGTCCATGAAAAAGATGTTGCTTGGATGGCAGCATATGTTGCTCCAAAACCTTTCAGCATTAATGGTGCTTTCACAGATGTGTAAGTTACCCATGCTTTGGGCACTAATACACCCCCATACCATCATAGATGCTGGCTTTTGAACTTTGCACCTATAACAGTCCGGATGGTTATTTTCCTCTTTGGTCCAGAGGACACGACGTCCACAGTTTCCAAAAACAATTTGAAATGTGGACTCGTCAGACCACAGAACACTTTTTTCACTTTGCATCAGTCCATCTTAGATGAGCTTGGGCCCAGTGAAGCCGGCGGCGTTTCTGGGTGTTGTTGATAAATGGTTTTCGCTTCGCATAGTAGAGTTTTATATTGCACTTACAGATGTAGCGACTAACTGTGGTTACTGACAGTGGTTTTCTGAAGTGTTCCTGAGACCATGTGGCGATATCCTAACACACTAATGTCGCTTTTTGATGCAGTACCGGGCCTTGCCGCTTACGTGCAGTGATTTCTCCAGATTTTCTGAACCTTTTGATATTATGGCCCGTAGATGGTGAAATCCCTGAATTCCTTGCAATAGCTCATTGAGAAATGTTGTTCTTAAACTGTTCAACAATTTGCTCACGCATTTGTTCACAAAGTGGTGACCCTCGCACCATCCTTGTTTGTGAATGACTGAGCATTTCATGGAAGCTGCTTTTATACCCAATCATAGCACCCACCTGTTCCCAATTAGCCTGTTCATCAGTGGGATGCTCCAAATAAGTGTTTGATGAGCATTCCTCAACTTTCTCAGTCTTTTTTGCCACTTCTTTCTTTCTTTCTTTCTTTAGTTTATTTCGAACATGAACACACTTACAGTATAATACATCACACAGTTTCAAATCATTTCACTTTACATCATGTCCGAAAAGGAGTAGGAAGAAGCTAAGCTTATTTAATCCTACCCCTTTCCCACTTCAGAGCATTTACAAATATATACATTAATTTCCTGACCTTTTTATAATAGAATAACATCTGTGAATTAGTATGCACAACAGTTTTGTAATATGTAATTAATTAATTCAGTCATTATTAACATACTGAGATGAAGAATATCTTATTTTTAATAAGGTTGAAAGTATTTCTCATAATTCTTCTTCTTTGTATTTTGTAAGCACTATTAATTTGAACAACCTCTTAAACTGGATCATATCAGTACAAAGTTTAACGTCATTACTTAATCCATTCCATGATTTCATTCCACATACTGATATGCTAAAGGTTCTAAGTGTTGTACGTGCATTAGAGATGCGCGGTTTGCGGACACAACCGCGGATTATCCGCGGATCGGGCGGATGAAATTAAAAAAAATAAGATTTTATCCGCTCGCGGGTCGGGTCGGGCGGATTAATTAGATTTATTTTTTATTTTTATTTTTTTATTTTTTTTTGCGGGTGGCAGTTAAACCAATTGGGAAATATATATACATAGTTAAATGTTGTTACCCACATACGAAAAACGAGCAGGCACCTGCTGCATATGCCACAACAGAAGAAAAAAAAAAAAGAGATGGACACTTTTACGGAGCGTAGAAGGCCCCCGACGCCTCGCCGGGGTCCGGGACCGAGGCCCCTTCCCCCGAGAGGGCCCCACCGGGAGCCGTAGCTGAGGCGATCCGCGAGAAGGGCCTGACGCACGTCCAGGGTCACTACCGCGCCCACCGCACCGACACCCCGCCTCGTCCGCTTTCGACGCGGCCGGCGTCACGCGCAGCAGGTAAGCAGCTTACCTGCCCGCCACCCCCGTGGCCGGGGGCTCGTAACATGGGTCACTCCGCGCGCTCCGCCCGCGCAGCTTACCTGCTTGCCACTTGTCACTCCGCGCTCAGTGCGCTCACGAAAGGGGTGGGGCTCACCCTGGTTGATATAGAGAGCAGGACAGTGGCCATGGAATTTCATTTAAGGTTTGTGATAAACCATCAAACTCATTCGTTAAAAGGACTCTATAGTAATATAAAGCGAATTTTTCTGGACATTATCATGCAAGAAAAGTTTATTTTTGGGATCGCGATCACCGCGTAATGATTTTTAAAGGTTGCATTACATTATTAACTGTCCCATGTGATCAGCCAGTGCGATTGGAAGTCCATGCTCAATTATTGCCTCCGTAAATAAAACTTCGGCATTTATCACATCCAAAGAATCTGTTTGGGCGACGAAAAACGTTGAAAGTTTTCCACTCGTATCGCTAGCAACGGCATTAGACTTGTGTTTCTTTGTCCCAAAGTGGTCTTTTACATCGCTAATTCCTCCGTGTCCGATCGAAAAATCTTGTCTGCACAAGGTGCAATTCGCGTAGTTTTCACCCTTTTTTTTTTTAATTAATGAAAAACCGTATTTTTTATCACTGCACCCGTAACCCGGAATAGGTTGATGAAAACCGTACGAATTACGGGAAAACCGGAGTAGTTGGCAGGTGCCTCACTAATGCCTTGCATCGTCTATATTAGATATAACGGGCGGGTGCGGGCGGATGACGGGCGGATGCAGTTCTATTCAAACGTTACATCGGGTGGATGGCGGATGGTTGACGACTTTCTGATGCGGTTGCGGATGAAATATTTGCCTATCCGCGCATCTCTAACGTGCATACAAATGTTTTAAATGAGATTTTCCTCTAAGGTTATATTTCTCCTCTTTAGTTGCCAGCTTTTTTGAAACATGTTGCAGGCATCAAATTCCAAATGAACTAATGTTTGCAAAAAATAAAGTTTACCAGTACGAACGTTAAGTTAATTGTCTTTGCAGTCTATTCAATTGAATATAGGTTGAAAAGGATTTGCAAATCATTGTATTCTGTTTTTATTCACGATTTACACAAGGTGCCAACTTCACTGGTTTTGGGTTTTGTAAATCACAAGATTGGATCCCAGTGTTCTATGTTTGCTAGCAAGGTTAAAATGCTGCCGATGTGTTTCCAGTGGTCAAAGTTCCTCCACACATTAGAAGCACTCTAGTGTTTTTAGGAATTTGCTGCAAAAATGTTTGTCTCCCAAGCTTTGACTTGAACACGGGTGCCAGTATAGTCTCATTACCGAGCCAGATTTGGTCCCTTGGCCGACCGTTGAATAGTATAGAGTAATACAGTATTGCCTACCGTATTTTCCGCACTATAAGGCGCACCTAAAAACCACAAATTTTCTCAAAAGCTGACAGTGCGCCTTATAACCCGGTGCGCTTTATATATGGATAAATATTAAGATTCATTTTCATAAAGTTTAGGTCTCGCAACTACGGTAAACAGCCGCCATCTTTTTTTCCCCGTAGAAGAAGCGCGCGGTGCATGCTGGGATATGTGACGTTTCATTTCCATTTGTGTGTTTATGTAAAGACCCCAAAATGGCTCCTATTAAGTGTGTTGTCTGTCTAATTATAAATAATGCAGACGAGGCGTGTTAACTGAGTTCTCAACGTTTACTCACAGCGTGCTCATAACCACATTCTAACTGCCAGCATACAACGCTTCTCAGGGCTACCGCGCATGCTCGTAACTATCGTTGCATGCTGGGTAGTGTAGTTGTTATATTTGCTAGTTCATAACAGCACATTGAGAGACACGCTTACGCGCTTAATTCAATACTCGCCGTCATTCCGGGTGGATTGACAAAAGACCTCCAGCCGCTAGATATTGGTGTCAACAGGGCATTCGAAGCTAGACTGCTAACTGCGTGGGAACAATGGATGACAGAAGGCGAACACACCTTCACTAAGACGAGGAGGCAGCGCCAGACGACGCCAACATCTGCCAGTGGATCGTAAATTTGCCCAACTTTTCACTTCGGACACCGAAGACGAAGGATTTACGAATGAAGAATAACTTCAGAAAGTGAGCGCTATGTTTATTTTGTGTGTTGTGACATTAACGTTCGAGCAACATTATGTTGCTATTGCTCTGCACTATTTTGAATTTTACTATGTTTGTGATTGCACATTTGCGTACATTTTGGGAGTGAACAGAGTTGTTAGAACGCTGGTTTTTAATATATTATTAAAGTTTGACTGACCTATCTGACTGTTTTTTTGACATTCCCTTTAGCGCAGCGTAGGCGCGGCTTATAGTCCGGGGCGGCTTATTGGTGGACAAAGTTATGAAATATGCCATTCATTGAAGGTGCGGCTAATAATCCGGTGCGCCTTATAGTGCGGAAAATACGGTAGTTGTTTTTTCGTGACTAGCTAGTATCTGATTCCCTCTATTGACTCCTCATAAAAAGGGCTCGTGTTTGAAAAAGCGCTCTCCTCGTCACGGTGGCACCTTCCAGCTCCAGTAATGATGAGGCACTAAAAGATGTACTGGAGCTGACACTTCCCGCTGATTCATTAACAGACTCGGATCACGACGGGCGGCCGTTGAGTGATCGTGATCTTAATGAGCCTTCAGGCCAGCTAATGGCCACCATGGATCACTCTTCCTCGCTGACAGAGGAGGGGGAAAAGACTGCCGGCTGGTGCGTGGGGATGACAGAGACAAAAGCCAAATAGATTGCTGCCCCTTGTTTGGTGGCGAGCTCGTGCCCACAGAGCTTTAGATGCACAGTGCTGCATTTTCCATAGAAAGTTCCCCTTTGTTTGGTGGTCCAGTAATGCTGAAACTAGGGATTGTCTGAAATGTGACACACAGGGCCAACTAGGACACAGTTTGCTGACGCCTAAATTTGGCAGGGATTTCGGAGGGGGGCTCCCTGCCTTCCTTACAGAGCACTTATGCAGGAATAGAACGTTGCTATCACACGTCATTCCCCTCCAGTTGTCATGCCACTTCCCGCTCGTATGTTCGCTTCTGGAGGGATTGTTTGTCTGCGAACGCAGCCAGGAGGGATTCCTTGCATGCCAACCGCGTCACGCAACCGCTCGCTCCTTAACGAGTGTGTGACGGTGCAGAGATTTGTGTGTGTGTGTGTGTGTGTGTGTGTGTGTGTGCGCGCTATTCACACTGCACATACTTACAAAGAACCTGGAAGGAGAGTGACAAAGGGACGTGCTGACAGGTGGAGGTGTTGTGGAGCGTTACAGCAGCTGCTCCAGTCACACAGCAGTGTGCCGTCTAGGAGGCGCAGCCTATTTACCACACTGCAGCTCCCCTTGGGCATATTTGTGCAAGGTGTTGCTCTAAAGCAGTGGTTCTCAAATGGGGGTACGCGTACCCCTGGGGGTACTTGAAGGTATGCCAAGGGGTACGTGAGATTTTTTTTTAAATGTCCGTCAAAAAGAACTGAAAAGAAATGCAACAATGCAATATTCAGTGTTGACAGCTAGATTTTTTGTGGAAATGTGCCATAAATATTGATGTTAAAGAATTCTTTTTTTGTGAAGAAATGTGTAGAATTAAGTTCCTGAATCCAGATGGATCTCTATTACAATCCCCAAAGAGGGCACTTTAAGTTGATGATTACTTCTTTGTGTAGAAATATGTATTTATAATTGAATCGCAGTTTTTAGTTATTTTTATATCTTTTTTTCCCAAATAGTTCAAGAAAGACCACTACAAATGAGCAATATTTTGCACTGTTATACAATTTAATACATTTAGAAACTGATGACATAGTGCTGTATTTTACTTCATCTCTTTTTTTCAACCAAAAATGCTGTGCTCTGATTAGGGGGTACTTGAATTAAAAAAAATGTTCACAGGGGGTACATCATTGAAAAAAGGTTGAGAACCACTGCTCTAAAGAATACAGATATTTAGATTTTTATCAGAAAAAAATTCTAAAACATGCAAAAAAATAAGACTATCTATTTTAGATTTGTTTGAGAAATAATAGAAAGCTATCATTGTTTTACTTAATAGCATATTTCCTCAGGTAGATGTGTTTACTCAAGAGCAGAAAGAACCAGGCAAAGAATATTTAACTGCAGAGTTCGATGAAAAAAATAGATTTCTTTGAGAAATGATGTTGTGAACACCTCAAACTCGAGGAGCAGTCTGCTCAACTGATACCCGGCATGTAAACAAGTGTTCAGAACATTTGCCAAAGGTAATCGCCAAAAAACATTTTGCCATAAATATAACAATACCGTAATCTATATTGTGTAAGAAAAAGAATGCAAAAAACATCCTTTTATTTTACTAGCATATATCCTAATAGGGCAGCACGGTGGAAGAGGGGTTAGTGCATCGGCCTCACAGTACGAAGGTCCTGAGTAGTCCTGGGTTCAATCCCGGGCTCGGGATCTTTCTGTGTGGAGTTTGCATGTTCTCCCCATGACTGCGTGGGTTCCCTCCGGGTACTCCGGCTTCCTCCCACTTCCAAAGACATGCACCTGGGGATAGGTTGATTGGTAACACTAAATTGGCCCTAGTGTGTGAATGTGAGTGTGAATGTTGTCTGTCCATCTGTGTTGGCCCTGCGATGAGGTGGCGACTTGTCCAGGGTGTACCCCGCCTTCCGCCCGATTGTAGCTGAGATAGGTTCCAGCGCCCCCCGCGACCCCGAAGGGAATAAGCGGTAGAAAATGGATGGATGGATGGATGGATATCCTAATAGTGGTAGTTCCTTTATGAGGCTGTCTATAGAAGCTTCAAGCTTTGTAGATTTCCAGTTAAACGTGAAAAATATTGCTAGGAAATGACCATCCTGTGTAATATTTGTATTTTATATTAAATACAGAGCAGTGATTGTATTTATCTATATAGTGTGTCAGTCAAACAGAGGGAAGTGCATATCTGGCATATGCAAACTATTTTTTTTATAATTTGCTTATGTTGTGTGCCTAGGAACAAGTAACTGGATACATATCTATGGAGGTTAATTTGTGTCTTTATTACCAAATATTTTTATGACACTGAATTTATGTCATTACATTTTTAGCATTTGAATTTTGTGAATTTTTTTTTTACATTCAATTATGCTTGCAGTTTCATTAAATTTTCATGAGCAAAATGTTTTTTTCTAATGTGGTTTGTTTAAATACAGTGGTAACCGTTTTTGTTTAAACCTTTAAAATCCAAACCATACAATAGGATGTGCAATATCATTTTCAAATTACGGAAAGTCTAATTCCAGTGGTTGGAATATGCGCTTTAGAGTGACATACGGGTTAATAGGTAATCTTAGGGAATACGTCACTGCAGCTCCACGTCGTTGAGGCTCCGCAGAGTGGGTGGGGCTTGTTTACAGAGCAGCAGCCAGTGTGAGACACAGAGGCAGATTTCAGCAGAAAAGGGACATTTTATCAGAAGTGTGGGTGTGTTTTACACTTTGTGTTCATATTTCGCCATGTTTTTGCTTGATTGTAAAAGATTGGATCAAGAAGGTCTTCTGGGAAGTAAAGAGGAGCGACGATCATATTTTCTTAATATTCAGTGTTTTAATGTTAATAATTAATATTGTATATCCCACAATCTTTTTTTTCATGTACCGTATTTTCCGCACTATAAGGCGCACCGGATTATTAGCCGCACCTTCAATGAATTACATATTTCATAACTTTGTCCACCAATAAGCCGCCCCGGATTATAAGCCGCGCCTACGCTGCGCTAAAGGGAATGTCAAAAAAACAGTCAGATAGTTCAGTCAAACTTTAATAATATATTGAAAACCAGCGTTCTAACAACTCTGTCCCAAAATGTACGCAAATGTGCAATCACAAACATAGTAAAATTCAAAATGGTGTAGAGCAATAGCAACATAATGTTGCTCGAACGTTAATGTCACAACACACAAAATAAACATAGCGCTCACCTTCTGAAGTTATTCTTCATTCGTAAATCCTTCGAATTCTTCGTCTTCGGTGTCCGAATTGAAAAGTTGCGCAAGCGTGGTATCCAAAATGGCCGGTTCCGTCTCGTCGAAGTCATCGGAGTCAGTGTCGCTGTTGTTCTGTGAATCCTGCCTTCCGGAAAGCTCGGACCACAGTTGTGACCGAAATATCTGCCCAGGCATTTACGATCCACTGGCAAATGTTGGCGTATGTCGTCCGGCGCTGTCTGCCCGTCTTAGTGAAGGTGTGTTCGCCTTCGGAGCTGTGTGAAAAAAGCCACCCGGCCTCTTCGCGTAAACTTCCCTTAACCACTCGCTCATCTTTTCTTCATCCATCCATCCCTTCGAGTTAGCTTTTATGATGACGCCGGCTGGAAAGGTCTCTTTTGGCAAGGTCTTCCTTTTGAATATCACCATGGGTGGAAGTTAGCATGGCAAGCTAGAACCACAGTGAAGGATGACTTCTCATTCCCTGTGGTGCGAATATTCACCGTACGTGCTCCCGTTCCACAGTGCGGTTCACAGGAATATCAGTTGCTGTGAAATACGGTAGTAATCCGTGTGCGGATGGAGAGATTGCGTCTTTTTATGAACCGGATCCTTGTCGCTTAGTAGGAGCCATTTTGTGGTCTTTACAGATGTAAACAGGAAATGAAACGTACGGTGATATCCGCGCGTTTTTTCTTCTTCTTCCGGGGGCGGGTGGTTGCTTACAGTAGAAGAAGGAGCGCTTCCTGTTCTATGGGGGCGGGTGCTTTCCTTGGCGGTTGTTTGCGTAGAAGAAGAAGCGCTTCCTGTTCTACCGGGAAAAAAGATGGCGGCTGTTTACCGAAGTTGCGAGATCGAAACTTTATGAAAATGAATCGTAATAAAGCGCACCGGGTTATAAGGCGCACTGTCAGCTTTTGGGAAAATGTGTGGTTTTTAGGTGCGCCTTATAGTGCGGAAAATACGGTACATTTTGGGTGTCTTATTCAGTAAAAAAAAAAAATGAAATTACATTCTGTTTTTGAAGTGGTCTGTTACACCGTTTTTAGAATATTATCAGTCATTTTTGTAAGTTTTTGAATTATCGTGTGATCAGCTTTTATCCTTTTTATATATGGCATCTTAGGAGCTTTTTTTTTTTTTTTACTAATGCACAGCAGATTGCTGCTGCTTGGTCAGACCCGTGTCACATGTCTGCAAACTTGACACCTCATTGGCTGGATGTGAGACACAATAGATTGCTTCACTCTTACTTTACTAGAAGTGGGTCTTGCATTTTCTAGCAACAAATATATCTGCACTGAATGTTCATAAAATGAATTTTAAACACTGTGTTTAAACAAACTGAAAAAAATATCAGCACAAAAACTCCATCTTTTTCTAGATCTTGTTTTCTGTCATTTTCAAGTGATCGTCTCCAAACTGGGTTGATCTTTAAAAAATTTTTTGCTGGCGATTGAACTCAACCTTCAGGGTAGCCATCGAGCGCAAAGTTTGCCAGTTTTCAGGTTGAAAATCAATATCTGTACTTAAGGTTGCACGATATATGATATATGACATCCATTTGGCCGATGATAGAGGTTTTGATACTATGAAAACATTGTGATAATGCATGCTGATGACTCATTCTAGCAGTCTCCTTTAAATTTGACATCGACAAGCCTATGACCGCGTCCTCAAAACATTGTAGTGTCCTTGCTAGCAGCTAACATATCCTTGCCTTTATGGCAGCAAATTAAGTGTCTTACAAGTACCATTATCACTGGAGGACACTGCATGCTCCACTACACACTGTAGGAGCACCACTTGGATAGAGCTTTAAAATGTATGTGGTAAGCAGATTGATGCAAATATCCACAGTAGCGATACCAAATAAAGTATCAGTATATGATTGATACTACATTGTTTGGATTGATATTTTTAGTATCACAACATTTTTTGGGGGGTTATTATTATTTAAAAACTTCAAAAATAAGTCCCTGGATAAAGGAGCACTTTAAGTGCAAAAACGGAATAAGATTTAAAAAATCACAGCCAATTAGAGGTTAGTTTGCTCAAAATATTGTATGTGTTAAAAGGAAATACCGTATTTTCCGCACTATAAGGCGCACCGGATTATTAGCCGCACCTTCAATGAATTACATATTTCATAACTTTGTCCACCAATAAGCCGCCCCGGATTATAAGCCGCGCCTACGCTGCGCTAAAGGGAATGTCAAAAAAACAGTCAGATAGTTCAGTCAAACTTTAATAATATATTGAAAACCAGCGTTCTAACAACTCTGTCCCAAAATGTACGCAAATGTGCAATCACAAACATAGTAAAATTCAAAATGGTGTAGAGCAATAGCAACATAATGTTGCTCGAACGTTAATGTCACAACACACAAAATAAACATAGCGCTCACCTTCTGAAGTTATTCTTCATTCGTAAATCCTTCGAATTCTTCGTCTTCGGTGTCCGAATTGAAAAGTTGCGCAAGCGTGGTATCCAAAATGGCCGGTTCCGTCTCGTCGAAGTCATCGGAGTCAGTGTCGCTGTTGTTCTGTGAATCCTGCCTTCCGGAAAGCTCGGACCACAGTTGTGACCGAAATATCTGCCCAGGCATTTACGATCCACTGGCAAATGTTGGCGTATGTCGTCCGGCGCTGTCTGCCCGTCTTAGTGAAGGTGTGTTCGCCTTCGGAGCTGTGTGAAAAAAGCCACCCGGCCTCTTCGCGTAAACTTCCCTTAACCACTCGCTCATCTTTTCTTCATCCATCCATCCCTTCGAGTTAGCTTTTATGATGACGCCGGCTGGAAAGGTCTCTTTTGGCAAGGTCTTCCTTTTGAATATCACCATGGGTGGAAGTTAGCATGGCAAGCTAGAACCACAGTGAAGGATGACTTCTCATTCCCTGTGGTGCGAATATTCACCGTACGTGCTCCCGTTCCACAGTGCGGTTCACAGGAATATCAGTTGCTGTGAAATACGGTAGTAATCCGTGTGCGGATGGAGAGATTGCGTCTTTTTATGAACCGGATCCTTGTCGCTTAGTAGGAGCCATTGTGTGGTCTTTACAGATGTAAACAGGAAATGAAACGTACGGTGATATCCGCGCGTTTTTTCTTCTTCTTCCGGGGGCGGGTGGTTGCTTACAGTAGAAGAAGAAGCGCTTCCTGTTCTATGGGGGCGGGTGCTTTCCTTGGCGGTTGCTTGCGTAGAAGAAGAAGCGCTTCCTGTTCTACCGGGAAAAAAGATGGCGGCTGTTTACCGAAGTTGCGAGATCGAAACTTTATGAAAATGAATCGTAATAAAGCGCACCGGGTTATAAGGCGCACTGTCAGCTTTTGAGAAAATGTGTGGTTTTTAGGTGCGCCTTATAGTGCGGAAAATACGGTAATTAAAATTTTGGATTGATATTGTTACACTGCCATCCTGTGTTTTTGTCTGATTATAATTGTGATCAAAAATGTAAACATTCAATGAACTTACAACATAATGTAAACAGATATTAATCAACAAGTGGATTAATAATAGTTTCGAGAAAATAATACAACTGGAAATTACGTGATATTAAATATGTCATGTGTCAAATTAAGTGCCTTTATAACCCGTCTTAAAATAGTTCTTATCATTTATATGCCAAATAATATATCGCTATCACAGGAGGCTGCAATATAAATGCCCATTGCTAACAAATTATTAGTGTAATTATGTTGTAAATGACATCACAATGAGGAAAAAAGTATGTGAAGTGTGATGTATCAAAAACACACACAAGGAAATAATGCGGTTTTGCTCCACCAGGTTTTTGTCCTGTAAAAAACACCGCTGTATTTCTGCATTGAGGATTATAGCAGCTTTGTGTCCAACGAGACCGTGTGTGTGCACCGCTCACTCGGACAATTGTGTGTGGTCAGGGATTTTTTTTTTTTTAAGCGTTGGTGGGTTTTCTGTACGCAGGGTACTTCTCCGGGTCAGAATGCTGTACTACCTGAAACAAGAGGTGATAGGAGGCGAGGCCCAGAAGGTTCTAGACAACGTAGACTGCAGGTGAGTGCACCACCTTTGTCCTTCCTTTTCAGACTTTTCGAGGGTGGCCTAATGAAACCATTTGATTAATATATTGACAATACGACTAATGTGCTTATAGTGCTTACTTTTAAAACGTTGTCCTGTATGGTTTAGCATCCAAAACCTTTTAACTTGTACATATTCTAAGACATGCATCTTTTACGGCCTGGGTAAATACCTCGTTTGAAGAGGTTTACAAAAGTGTGAAAGTGTGTTGTTTTTGCACCTGTTGAGAAAGGAAAATACATAAGGGACAAAAAGCTATCGAGCTCCACCCGCTGGTGAAATATGTAACTGCATGAGAATGGGTCAGTTGCAACCAACTAAAAAAATTAAAAAAATTATAAACTACATATTCAAAGTTGCAAGCATTTTATTATGTATCCCATAGTACAGTTATGTCATAATATCTCTCAATAAAATGTGTCCTGACTAACCCTCCCCTTCACCGCTCCACCAGTGAAGTAAAGATCTGGGTGCCAGAACCTGATCACTCCGAGCTGCCAGCCTTGTGGTGGGACGCTTTCTCTGATAAGTGTCTGCTGTTAGGGGTCTTCAAGCATGGTGAGTGCAACTTTGCATTTCAAAGAGATTTTTTTTATGAATATTAATTTTAAAAAATACCATCTTTCTTCATTTAATGGCAGAGGGGAGTTGATTTACCTTATTTTTCGGAGTATAAGTCGCACCTGCCGAAAATGCATTATAAAGAAGGAAAAAAACATATATAAGTCACCGCATTATATGAAAAAAACTGCGACTTATAGTCCGAAAAATACGGTACTCGAAATGGATGGATGGATGGATGGACTGTCGAAAGTACAAGGTGTCTATTAGGGGTTAAGACATTAATTCTGCATGAGGGCTGCATTTGTACAATCCTTCTTTTCATCAGAAAAATCAACAATATTTTTTTTAATCCTTTTTTAAAATATTTGTCTGCATTTATAATTTTAGGAAAGTTTATTAATATAATTTTAAATTATTTTTTTACATTTAATTCTATTATAGTATGTGTTGCATATAATTGTTTTGTATCTTGGCGACTGTCACTAACTTATGAGTAGAATTCCAATACTTTCTTTGGGAATTCCTCCGTAAAAGCAATCGTACACGTCAGCTTTACAGATGCCATGTCTACTTTGCAAACAGTGCAGTGTATATTGTGGTAATAACCATAATGATTGTTGATTATAGTCAAGATAATTACCTCCACTAAATACCTCATTTGCAGCAGTCATTCTGTATGTTCAAGTGGACGACACACCTGGTGATTTATTGAGGCATGGTATCCGGCGTGGCAGAGGTGGGGTTTATTTACTCCACTACAGAAAGTTCTGGGCATCTTTTGGGGTTAACGCATTTGTACAGCTACAATGCGTATTTATTAAAGGAATAATACGAAATAATACTTTAGTGCATTTGATTTTTTAGTGTATACATTTCATTTTGTTTTGACAGTTTTAATTAGTTAATTTTTTAATTAGATTTTTTTTCCAACAAAAATGTGTTGTATACGACTTCAGTCATTTCAACACAACCGTCTTTACAATTTCAAATGTGGTCAAGATAATTACATCCACTTATTGGGATGGGTACCAAATCGGGTACTTTTTTGGTATCAACTGAATCCCGCCGATTCACGTAAAATCAATCGGTGCCTTTTCCCGGTACCTGGGTTGTGCGTGACATTGCACTTTGCCACTTGCTGATCACTCCAGCAGCACTGAGAGCAGACTGAGCCAAACTACCTTTAGGTAATGTTGAAATTTTCAATGCCAACAAAGTAATTGACTCAAAAAAACGCTCCAACATAAGTTAAGTAAGGCTAAACTTTTTCAAAAGTGCACTAGCTTGTTGCCAACGTACATCGGCTTTGCTATTGACATGCTACTGATTAGCATTAGCAATTTTACATGGCGATTTCAACACCTCCATTACCAAGTTACAAACAGCTGGTGTGTAATAAGTACAATACTTAGAGCATTTACACTTTTTAGGGCGCAACAAGGAACGAAAGTACACACCATAAACTATACAATCTTCCCATCGATTGTCTTGGACTTGCAACTTAGTGTCATACCTGCAAATGACACTCAGAAATGTGATGGGAGAGTGGCCGTGCCAGCAACCTGAGGGTTCCTGGTTCGATCCCCACCTTCTACCAACTTAGTCACGTCCGTTGTGTCCTTGAGCAAGACACTTCACCCTTGCTCCTGATGGGTCGTGGTAAGCGCCTTGCGTGGCAGCTCCCGCCATCAGTGTGTGAAACTGTGAATGTGGAAATAGTGTCAAAGCGCTTTGAGTACCTTGAAGGTAGAAAAGCGCTATACAGGTATAACCCATTTACCATTTATCGTAATCGGCTCATTTTTTAAATACCGTCTTTTTCGGAATATAAGTCGCTCCGTAGTATAAGTCGCACTGGCCGAAAATGCATAATAAAGAAGGAAAAAAAACATATATAAGTCGCACTGGAGTATAAGTCGCATTTTTGGGGGAAATTTATTTGATAAAACCCAACACCAAGAATAGACATTTGAAAGGCAATTTAAAATAAATAAAGAATAGTGAACAACAGGCTGAATAAGTGTACGTTATATGACACATAAATACCCAACTGAGAACGTCCCTGGTATGTTAACGTAACATATTATGGTAAGAGTCATTCAAATAACTATAACATATAGAACATGCTATACGTTTACCAAACAATCTGTCACTCCTAATTGCTAAATCCCATAAAATCTTCTACGTCTAGTCTCTTACGTGAATGAGCTAAATAATATTATTTGATATTTTACGGTAATGTGTTAATAATTTCACACATAAGTGAGTATAAGTCGCACCTCTGGCCAAACTATTAAAAAAACTGCGACTTATAGTCCGTAAAATACGGTAGATTTCATTGTCAAAAACAATTAATATTTATGAACACACACAAAAGTACCAAAAATGAGTACCATTTAGTACCGGTGTCGATATTGAGGTATCAGGAATTGGCACAGTATCGGTTCAATTGTGAACGGTACCCATCCCTACCTCCAGGATTCTGTTTATTGTATTGTATATGTACTTAAACTTTAACTTTTAGGTGAATGACACACCCAGGGATTTTGTGGCGCATGGGTGAAAATTGTTGACTGGAAGCCACTATTTGAGCAAATGTCATATTTTGCCTCCTATTGTAGTAAAGTATTGTGTTTTTCATTGATTTTGTCTTTCATTTGTTTTTCCAGGTTATGAAAAGTACAACAGCGTCCGAGCAGACCCTGCGTTGTGCTTCCTAGACCGCGTCGGTCGACCGGACGAGAAGGCCATCGCCGCCGAGCAGAGAAGCAACGATTTCATGGATGGGTGGGTGACAAAACACCAAATCAACTTGCTGTTTAAATAAAAACCTTTAGTGTTATCAAGTGCGAAATATTGTGCGTGCGTGTTTGCAGGGATGTGGATGATCCCGAGTACAAGCCTGCTCCGGCCCTACTGAAGGATGATATGGAGGTAACGTCACACCCTCACCTAAAAGGTCACGTCTCTTTTGAAAAGGCCAATCAATAATCAGACTGACAGAGACGAACACCTTCCCCTCTTAGCATCGACGCACGTCTGCTCATATTACTCATTCAAACTGAGGTGTCCTTCCTTCCTTTGAAGTAACACGCCGTTTTCCCACAGGATGACGCCTCCTCTCCCGGAGACTTGGTCGTCATTGACAACGCCGGAGGTGCGTATTAGTCACACGTAATCCCACTTCGGAATCCTCAGGATTATATCTAAAGGTCGGAAATATCCACAGACATTAATTAGCCCTTTTTTTTTAATTCTCCAGATGCAGTTCCGGAGGCGCAGAGCGTCTACTGGCCCTCGCCGTCCGTGCTCACCGCCCGGCTGAGGCGCCTGATCACGGCCTCGCAGCGCTACACCAAGAGCCGGCAGATCCTGCAAATCCACCAGGTGCAGACTCTGTCGCAGCCGCAGGTGGCCATGATGTCGGCGCCGCTCTGCCCGTTGTTGCCGCCGGTGCTCGCCGAGCCGCTCAACCCTAAGATGGCCGCCAAGATTGAACGGCAGCAAAGGTCAGAAAAAAGAGAGCCTCAAGGAAAATTAATTTTTGGCCCAAAATTTAAAGGGCAACTGCACTTTTTTGGGAATTTCGTCCATTATCCACAATCCTTATGTGAAACAATAACATGTTGTTTTTTTGTATTTTAACTCTCAAATAAGTCAGCTAACAATAGATCAGTCACACCTCCATCAATGTTTTATATGCACACTGTAAGTATATGTAATGTACTAATAGACACATTAATATCAACATGTAATATTTTAAGTTTTTTGCACATTTTAAGCATAATGCGGCGCATTAATTTCACGCATCACAACGTTTGTTTTTCCTTTCAACAACAGCACCACCACTATTACTAATCGTGGCAGACTTTGTGAGTGACAGCAAAGTCTACTTTGGGACAAATGGTGATCCAGAACCTTATGTTTTTGATCCTAAATTTTAAGGATGATGAGCTACAACTTTTAGAAGCGCAGCGATAAGCAGATCCAGCTAGTAGCAGTATTTTGCGAAATTCTTAACAAGAACTACAAACATAAAACAATCACTTACTGTACAATCAAATCAAATCAAATCAACTTTATTTATAGAGCACATTTAAAATTTACCACAGGGGTAGCCAAAGTGCTGTACAATGAACAGGTTAAAAGATAAAACGAGTACCGAGCAAACACAACACAACACAAACAGAACACGATAAAAAAATAAATAATTAAAATAGAATTAATAAAAACATAAAAACAGGATCACAGCAGGTGTATTATGGGGCGCCATTGCAGGATGGATATCACTCAGTGTTAAAAGCCATGGAATAAAAGTATGTTTTTAAGAGAGATTTAAAAACAGGAAGAGAGGAGGCTTGTCTAACACTCAGGGGTAGGTCGTTCCAGAGCTTGGGAGCAGCAACGGCGAAAGCTCTGTCACCTCTAAGCTTCAGCCTTGTGTCAGGGACCGTCAACAGCAGCTGATCGGCTGATCTTAAGGATCGGGTGGGGCAGTAAGGCTGAAGGAGGTCGGAGAGATAGGTTGGCGCGAGGTTGTTTAGACATTTAAAAACAAATAAAAGGAGTTTAAAATGTATTCGGTAACGCACAGGGAGCCAGTGAAGGGACGCTAAAATAGGGGTGATGTGCTCACGTCTGCGGGTCTGTGTTAGCAGACGAGCAGCAGAGTTCTGCACGAGCTGCAGGCGGGCGAGGGAGGCCTGGCTAATGCCAACATACAGGGCATTACAATAATCAAGACGAGTCGAGATAAAAGCGTGGATTAATTTCTCAAGATCATGTCTTGATAGAAGCGGTTTCACTTTCGCTATTTGGCGTAATTGATAAAAGCTTTTTTGAACGACGCTGCTGATTTGTTTTTCGAATTTAAAATCTGAGTCAAACTTTACCCCCAGGTTTGTGACAGAGTCGCTGAGATACGGGGTCAGAGTGCCGAGGTCAACGTTGGGGGAGGGAGAGCGACTTGGACCGAACAACATAACTTCTGTTAATGTCTGCTCTCACTGGGATGCCGACGGATGAGATATTCATATCTTCCCATTTAGATGTAGAATTGATCGTAATCCCCAAGCAGGTTAAAAAAATAAAAAATAAGAGTGGGCACAAAAGAGCGTCTTTTCGTGTCTTTCTCACAATCTCTGCGTCTAAATTGAATGTCAAAGTTGACCAACTTCTTGGTTTGTTACAACCTTCTGCTGTGAGAGGCATGATTTATTATCAATAATTAACGTTTAACAACTCAGCAGCTCACCAGCTCAGTACGTCAATAGCTGCATAAGCTAGCTACCTTTTTGTGATCACAATGCCGCTAAAAGTAGTTCCTAGACTTTGGCACTCATAATACATTAGATGTAAATAGAGTATGGGTGAAGGTTTTGGGATGTTTTTTTTTTTTTGAGAGAGATTTATGAGCGGGGAAGAGTATTCACATTAGCTGCATTGTTAGCCACCTCGTACTTGCCATATATTACTAATTAGAATGCATAAAAAATACATATTTGTTCTTACATATGGATTGTGAATGATGGGAAAAACTCCCAAAACGTGCAGTTCCCCTTTTAAAAGATAGTTATTCTTAGTGTTCACTGGTATTTAACAGAATATATTTTTATATTTCCATAATAGTCTGATAAAACGCTGATACGTTCAATTAGTGATTTTACAGGAATGACAAAAAGCTAATCACCACTATAAATGGCATTAAAACTGGTTATTTAAATGAGTCATTCATTATTGTTTTAATCAGATTCATCACACTTTTTAATCACAGTGAATTAATTACTTACTTACATAATTTAAAGGGGAACTGCACTTTTTTTTGGAAACCTGTTTTGGGAATGTTGCCTCTCGTTCACAATCACGAGAGACAAAAACACATGTCTTTTTTTTTTAGGATTTTAAAGATGGTAAAAAAAACGCTTGGAAGATGCAGCTAATGGGAGTCACCGTTGTAGCATTCAAAGCCCTCTGAAACAACTTCAAAACCCTCCAGCAATGTTTTGTATACCGTACACACTGCAAGTATATATATATATATATATATATATATATATATATATATATATATATATATATATATATATATATATATATATATATGTATATATATGTATGTATATATATATATATATATATATATATATGTATGTATATATATATATATATATATATATATATGTATATATATATATATATGTATATATATATATATATATATATGTATATATATATATATATATATATATACATACATATATATATATATATATATATATATATATATATATATGTATATGTGTATGTGTATATATATATATATATATATATATATATATGTATATATATATATATATATATATATGTATATATATATATATATATATATATATGTATATATATATGTATATATATATGTATATATATATATATATGTATATATATATGTATATATATATGTATATATATATATATATGTATATGTATGTATATATATATATATATATATATATATATATATATATGTATATGTATATGTATATATATATATATGTAGTAACGGACACATTCTTAACAATATTTAATAGGCTCAATATTTACCGTATTTTGGTCATTTTAATTCTTGCCGGAACTGACTTTTTTTTCGCATTGATTTCTGTTTCCATAGCAGTGCACTTCCGACCTTTGGCAACAAATGTGTGTTTCTACTTCTGGAAACAAATGCGTGTGTGTTGTAATCATGGCAGATTTGGTAACAAACAACAAAGACGACTATTTTTAGACAAATAAGGATTTACAACCTCGTCTTTTTGAAGCTGAACATACAGAGGATGAACTACTGCACGAAGCAGAGGGTGAAAAATTGGAGCAGACGGAAGCGGATAGTGAGGTGAAAGTGACCCAAAACTGCAAAATGTGGAATTTGTAGCCAAGCTATTTCGACATAAATGCCGTGCTTACCTCAAATAAACCGGAAAAACGTCCCCGGCCAGCTGGACCAAACGCACAACTGTCCATCGAGTGAGTCACATTTTAATATCGATCATGTCACACGTAGCACGTCGTGTGTTATTACGACTACAGTACATAAGCTGCTTGGCTAGCTGTGTACAAACAAAACATGAAATGTGGGCTCATACTTTACAGATACTGTAATATGATTTCATGTTTTTCAGTCGGTACAGATCATTGTTCTATCACATTGTGTTGTGCATTACAAACTCAATTGCGTTTCATGTTGACATACAAGCTATCTTATCTCTTTCCGTAGCTAGTTTTTACAGCTAATACCGTAGCATGCCGATGTGTTTGTACGCTAGAAAAGAAAGGAGTTCCTCAGTGTTCACTCTTACAATAACAATGTCGCTACAGCTTGGTTGTTATACAGGTTACGGAACATAAATGAAGTGTTGTTGAAGTGATTTAGTGGTAGAATTGATTGCTCCCATTAGCTGCATTGCTAGCCACAAAGAATGAGCCGATTTTTACATGTCAGAATGCAATGTAAATATCTTCTTGTCTCTCATAATTGTGAACGAGAGGCAAAATTCCCAAAACAGGTGCAGTTCCCCTTTAAATTAACCTAAAAAAAATTACCAACATTTTTTAGATTAGATACATTTTTATTTTCATTGTAAATAATATACAACAACATATAGTTTAAAGAGTGAAACCCATAAGAAGTATGTTGGAGCATTTTTTGAGTCCATTTCTTTGTTGGAATTGAAAAATTTAAACTCGAAAATGACCTAGAAGTAGTTTGGCTGAGTCCGCTCTCAGTGCTGCTGGAGGGATCACCAAGTGCCGAAAATGTTGTCATAAACGTTACTTAATTCATTAAAAAAAATAGTACCAAAGAGAACGATTTTTTTATGCATATGTAAATGTATTCAGTTATGAACATTCATTCACTTTCTTCTTTCCTTCATGGATCTAAACTTTACCGCTGCCGGTATTTTTTTCTATATTTTTATTGTAATATTTTCAGAATGTGTTTGTTCTATTCATTTTTATTGACATTGTAAATAATATACAACAAAATATAGTTTAAAGAGTGAAACCCATAAGAAGTACCGTATTTTCCGCACTATAAGGCGCACCGGATTATTAGCCGCACCTTCAATGAATGGCATATTTCATAACTTTGTCCACCAATAAGCCGCCCCGGACTATAAGCCGCGCCTACGCTGCGCTAAAGGGAATGTCAAAAAAACAGTCAGATAGGTCAGTCAAACTTTAATAATATATTAAAAACCAGCGTTCTAACAACTCTGTTCACTCCCAAAATGTACGCAAATGTGCAATCACAAACATAGTAAAATTCAAAATAGTGCAGAGCAATAGCAACATAATGTTGCTCGAACGTTAATGTCACAACACACAAAATAAACATAGCGCTCACTTTCTGAAGTTATTCTTCATTCGTAAATCCTTCGTCTTCGGTGTCCGAAGTGAAAAGTTGGGCAAATTTACGATCCACTGGCAGATGTTGGCGTCGTCTGGCGCTGCCTCCTCGTCTTAGTGAAGGTGTGTTCGCCTTCTGTCATCCATTGTTCCCACGCAGTTAGCAGTCTAGCTTCGAATGCCCTGTTGACACCAATATCTAGCGGCTGGAGGTCTTTTGTCAATCCACCCGGAATGACGGCGAGTATTGAATTAAGCGCGTAAGCGTGTCTCTCAATGTGCTGTTATGAGCTAGCAAATATAACAACTACACTACCCAGCATGCAACGATAGTTACGAGCATGCGCGGTAGCCCTGAGAAGCGTTGTTGTATGCTGGCAGTTAGAATGTGGTTATGAGCACGCTGTGAGTAAACGTTGAGAACTCAGTTAACATGCCTCGTCTGCATTATTTATAATTAGACAGACAACACACTTAATAGGAGCCATTTTGGGGTCTTTACATAAACACACAAATGGAAATGAAACGTCACATATCCCAGCATGCACCGCGCGCTTCTTCGTCATCCACTGTTCCCACGCAGTTAGCAGTCGTGATTTGAATGCCCTGTTGACACCAATATCTAGCGGCTGGAGGTCTTTTGTCAATCCACCCGGAATGACGGCGAGTATTGAATTAAGCGCGTAATCGTGTCTCTCAATGTGCTGTTATGAGCTAGCAAATATAACAACTACACTACCCAGCATGCAACGATAGTTACGAGCATGCGCGGTAGCCCTGAGAAGCGTTGTATGCTGGCAGTTAGAATGTGGTTATGAGCACGCTGTGAGTAAACGTTGAGAACTCAGTTAACACGCCTCGTCTGCATTATTTATAATTAGACAGACAACACACTTAATAGGAGCCATTTTGGGGTCTTTACATAAACACACAAATGGAAATGAAACGTCACATATCCCAGCATGCACCGCGCGCTTCTTCTACGGGGAAAAAAGATGGCGGCTGTTTACCGTAGTTGCGAGACCGAAACTTTATGAAAATGAATCTTAATATTTATCCATATATAAAGCGCACCGGGTTATAAGGCGCACTGTCAGCTTTTGAGAAAATTTGTGGTTTTTAGGTGCGCCTTATAGTGCGGAAAATACGGTATGTCAAATCTATAAGTGCCGGTACTAAGAAAATAAATGTTTTTATTCCTATTTCACATGCATGCCAAGCACATTGTGCCTAAAATATGCAGTGATCATAAAATAAGCCATTTCTCTATTAAAAAAGAGAGTCAAAATGTATTGCATGTGCCAATTTTGCATTATTTTGGTTTGGTGATGGCTTGAGAATAAAAACTAACACTTGTTCGACCTGTTAGACCTATCGGGGAGTAAAGACACGCATTACTCCCCGATAGGTCGAACAAGTGGTGAGCAGGGTGGGATGTGTCCTTCTGGATAGTCACTGTTGTTTAACAAAAATACAACTTTGTTTTCAAAATGTCATACAATAATTTTTTTTTTATGTTTTACTTGAATATTCGTTGTTTATTTGCTCAAAACATGCTAGTAGTTTTATCAAACTCTCGCTAACATATGCATTGATCTGATCACTAACTGTATAACAACCCACGCCGCCTTTCAGGTGAAGCATGTGTGCTCAAAATACATTTTGGAGTTAATCTGCAACTATACATGATTAATGCAATCATTTTTGTGATTTAATAGCGAGTTAACTCGTTATTTTTGACAGCCTCAATTAAAATCCAACCCAAATGGTACTTATTTGTTGGATTTTGTATCATAAATATTTGCACTGCCGTCATTGTACAGTAAGTACATTTCCATAACGTTAAAAAATGTTTTACTTCCGCTGTCAATAGATGGACCCGGCGGGAAGAGGCAGACTTCTACAGGGTGGTCTCCACCTTTGGAGTGGTTTTCGACCCGACGCTGGGCCGCTTCGACTGGACTAAGTTCCGGGCGATGGCTCGACTGCACAAGAAGACGGACGAGAGCCTGCAGAAGTATCTGTGCGCCTTCACCGCCATGTGCCGACGGGTCTGTCGCCTGCCGCCCAAAGAAGGAGGTCAGAGCATAAACCGTACACACGCTTGGCATGAATTAACAAACAAGTATGGCTGTTCCGTACTAAATTATATTCTAAATTACAATCTGGAACTGTAAAACCCTAAACATCATAACACATGAACAAGAGGAAGGCGACACAGTAAACAACAAAATGCATCCAGCATTGGGTGTACTTTGATATTAGAAGACATTTGGTTTGTTCAATTCCAAACAAGTTTAACCATAGGAACAAATACAAGAAGAAATTAAAGCTGCAAGCAGCGTTGGACGGGCCCGCGTATTTGGCAGGTGCTAGTCCTAAGTGTCCCAATACTTTTGTCTACTTTTAGTCTGAAGTGTCCCAAGACTTTAGTCTAGTGTACCTACCTTGTCTGCATTGTGTGGGCACGTTGGTGCTTCCTGCTTTTGAGCAGCCATCTTAAAAAAACAGCACCGCAGGAGCATCAGTGCAGCGGGTCTTTGAAGGGTCATAAAATCAAAACCGGAGCAGGTATCACAACTCTTTCACCAACTTTTAATCAGAAGGGTTCAATCTCTCTCCTGTGTTAGTTTGAAGCCGAAACAACAAACGCGCTCAGAGGAGATAATGTTTGAAGAAAGGTGACGGGTTGTTACAAAAATGTTGTGTTGAAGGGGGAATAGCAAACTTCCTGTATATTTTTGCTGGGGGTTGTCAATTTATGAAATGTAGGTCTAAGTGAGACCTACGGAGAGGTTTTCGTTTCATGTCTCTCCGACCTTCCCAGTGGGAGTTACAGGCAGTTTTGTAATTGTTTTCTTCCGAGGAGCAGTTTTTTTATCAGTTTTATTCAAAAATTGCTGTAGAGGGCAATTTTTAAATTTGGGGTTAGGTTTCTTTATTAGATCGCAATTTTTGCCAGTCCTGATGTGTGCGTTCAGTTCGGTGAGTTTTGAAGCGTGTTAAGGGGGTCAAATTGCAGCTCAAAGAAGCAAAACTGACTGTTTTTAGTACTTTTTTGTCTTGAAGGGGGAATTGCCAACTTCCTGTTGATTTTAGCCCGAGAATGTACCATTATGAAAGTTAGGTCTGAGTCAGACCTACATAGAGGATTTTGTTTCATGTTTTTCCGACCTTCCTAGTGGGAGTTACAGGCAGTCCAGTTTTTTTTTTTCCTAGGGGGCGCTAGAGTGCAATTTTGAGTTTTGGTTTTGTTTTTTTTTTATTAAAAGACAATTTTCGCAGGTCCTGATGGGTGGGTCAAATACGGTGAGTTTTGAATCATGTTAAGTGGGTCAAATTAGTGTTCGAAGAGGCGGCGGAATAATAATAATAATAATAATAATAATAATAAAACCTTAGAAGAACAATAGGTCCTTATGTCCCATTGCATAAGGACTCCCTGTGGGAGTCCTTTTGCAATGGGCCATTGCGGGCCCTAATAATCTGTTCCAGGGTCAAACTTCCCTATTATAAAGCCTTCATTAACATTCAAAAACTTCTGTCATACAAGTGTAAAAATAAGTGATTTTCTGGATAATAAAGGGGACTTTCTGACGGCGAGTTGACGTTGCTAATTAGGGATGGGTATTGTTCACATTTGAACCGCCAGGATTCAGTACCGATACTCAACTGTTGGTACTTTTGTTATTGAATATTGTTTTTGAGAATAAAATCTGTTTTTTTATTGCAACATTTAAAAATGAACTGATTAGGATAACTGCTCTCCAGTTGTTTATTTTGACCTTTCTGAGTCAATTACAGTTACAAGTCCAAGACATTAGATGGCATTAGTGTAGAGTTCACGGTATGTTGGTCACATCAGTCTTTGCTGTCCGTTGCGCTCTAAAAAGTATTAATGCTGTAAGTATTGTATTTATTACGCACCAGCTGTATGATTGTAACGTGCATCTTCGTTGTAGTTTGCATAAACACATTTGGAGGTGTTGAAATCGCCATGTAAAGTCGCTAATGCTAATCAGTAGCATGTCAATAGCAAAGCCAACATATATTAGTATCAAACTAGTGCATTTTTGAAAAAGTGGAGCCTTACTCAATTTATATTGGAGCATTTTTTGAGTCCATTTCTTTGTTGGAATTGAAAAATTTAAACTTGAAAATGACCTAGAAGTAGTTTGGCTGAGTCCGCTCTCAGTGCTGCTGGAGTGATCGCCAAGTGCCGAAGTGCAAAGAGCCTGCAACAGAGCGCGATGTCACCCACAAGCCAGGTACCGAAACATGGCGCGGTTGAATTTTATGTGAACCGGTGCCCAGTAGGACCGTCGAGATTTGGTCGGTGACAAAAAAGTACTGGACTTGGACCCATCCCTATTGTTACAGTCACACCAAGCTGACTCTGCAGAGTCAAATTAACTTAGACTTCCTTTTTCTTTTGTTTTTTTTGTCATTCAAATTTGAACTTTACAATACAGATAAGAACGAAATTTTGTTGCATTAGCTCATGGTAGTGCCGGATAAAAAAGCAATAAGGTGCATATATAAATAAATAAATAGGTTACTGTACAGATAAATATATTGCACTTTTTCATATGCATCCACGTTTATGGGTGTGTTATATTGTCTTTTTTTTTTTTAACACACTGCACTCTTGAGTTCTCTTTGATTTTTTTCTAAACACAGTCTTTGCGTGCGTTCCAGACTCTGCGGTGGACCCGTCCCTCATCATCCAGCCCATCACAGAGGAGCGGGCGTCTCGCACCTTGTACCGAGTGGAGCTCCTTCGCCAAGTGAGGGAGCAGGTTATTCGCCACCAATTGCTCTTCGAGCGCCTGTCCCTGTGCCAGATGAGCTCCGACCTGCCCGTGTGGTGGGAGGTCGGCACCCACGACCGAGACCTGCTCATCGGCGCCGCCAAGCACGGGGTCAGCCGCACGGATTACCACATACTCCGAGACCCAGAGCTGGGCTTCATGGCGGCCCAGCGCGCCTCCGCCGTGACGAAGCCTGTCCCACAGCAGCCGCGCAGTTTCACCCCGCTTCTGCACCCTCAGTACCAGGCCTTGGCGCTGGCGGGTTCCCCGCTGCCTCCTCCGACCCAAAGAGAGGGGGAGACAGCTGGGCTGGTACCCAAAGTGGAGCCTCCCTCAGAAGGGGAAGAAAGCAGGGAGAACGTAAAGGACAGCTGGAGTCCCGGCGCCGCACCAGCGACCCCTTCAGGTGTGGTGGAGGAGAAGCCCATCCCTGAATTGAGGGACATCGAGCGGCAGATGGTGGCGGCGAGGACCACACCTCTCACGCCCAACTCCTCCGAAAGGAAGCCCAAGAAGGCCAGCAAGCGAAGCCGCAGAGAGAACAAGCGGGCCTCCGGGTCCGACACGGATGGCTCTTCCTCGAGTTCCTCCTCGCGCTCCTCCTCGTCTTCATCGTCGTCCTCTTCTTCCTCGTCCCGCTCCGGGTCCAGCTCGTCGTCTTCTTCGTCATCCTGCTCCTCAGGGTCTTCGTCATCGTCGTCGTCGTCTTCTTCCGATGACAGCGACAGTGAAGGAGAGGACGG
Organism: Nerophis lumbriciformis; assembly: GCF_033978685.3. Classification (NCBI taxonomy): domain Eukaryota; kingdom Metazoa; phylum Chordata; class Actinopteri; order Syngnathiformes; family Syngnathidae; genus Nerophis; species Nerophis lumbriciformis. The sequence continues at coordinate 53,764,501 of NC_084553.2, forward strand.
GAAGGAGAAAGGTGAGTCATGAAAATACATTTTAAGTCACTGAGAATGCTTAGTCACATCACAGCATATCATAACTATAACATCCATGTCATGCAAGAGGATCTTCAGTACTTGGAGGTGATGTCATCATGGCCTTTTTTCTTTTTGTGCTTGCCCAGAACCAATTAAAATAGATGATAAAATATAAAGTCACATTTAAAGACATGACAACAGATGGATTTTTTTTTGATTTTTTTAAGCATTCTAACTTGTAAATAAAAGACTGCTTACAGCGCCCATATTATTCAATAAAAAACAACCGAAAAGCGCCAACAATACTCCATTTATATATCATGATTTGAATATTAACCAAGTATTAGTGATATTGTTATTATAAGCACTAACGAAGACAAACTATTTATAGCGGCAACGTGATCACGAGCTTGTGTGACATGATCAGGTGGTCAGCTGTTTGCTCGCTTTCCTGCTCCCTGTAAGTTTATTCTAGATCATAAATCATGCATCTAACCTGGACAGAAGAAGGCTGAGGATGTATTCCGACAAGTTGGTACACTTTGACAGCCATTGAAACTTGGTAGTTGATACTGTTACCTGATTGGCTGTTGGCGTGTCACTCCTATTGCTCAGGGACACATCCTGCATCCTGTTCAGCTTGGTTCTCAGAGCGCGAGTGACTTTGTGCAACATATCTTGCTTCATAATTTCTTGTTTCTTCCAACCAAATAATAAATGATAAATATCTGTTTTATCGAACACATTTTATATTGTGTGTCGATGGTGATATATATAAAACCAGTGAAGTTGGCACAATGTGTAAATGGTAAATAAAAACTGAATACAATGACTTGCAAATCCTTTTCAACTTAAGACAAGATATTTAATGTTTGAACTGAGAAACTTTTTTTTTTTTTGCAAATAATCATTAACTTAGAATATAATGGCAGCAACACATTGCAAAAAAGTTGGCACTGGGGCATTTTTACCACTGTGTTACATGGCCTTTCCTTTTAACAACACTCAGTAAACGTTTGGGAACTGAGACCAATTTTTGAAGCTTTTCAGGTGGATTTATTTCCCATTCTTGCTTGATGTACAGCTTAAGTTGTTCAACAGTCCGGGGTCTCTGTTGTGATATTTTAGGCTTCATATTGCACCACACATTTTCAATGGGAGACAGGTCTGGACTACAGGCAGGCCAGTCTAGAATTGCACCCTTTTACTATGAAGCCACGCTGTTGTAACACGTGGCTTGGCATTGTCTTGCTGAAATAAGCAGGGGCGCCCATGATAACGTTGCTTGGATGGCAACATATGTTGCTCCAAAACCTGTATGTACCTTACAGCATTCATGGTGCCTTCACAGATGTGTAAGTTACCCATGCCTTGGGCACTAATACACCCCCATACCATCACAGATACTGGCTTTTGAACTTTGCGCCTAGAACAATTCGGAGGACACAGCGTCCACAGTTTCCAAAAACAATTTGAAATGTGGACTCGTCAGACCACAGAACACTTTTGCACTTTGCATCAGTCCATGGTAGATGAGCGCGGGCCCAGTGAAGCCGGCGGCATTTTTGGGTGTTGTTGATAAATGGCTTTCGCTTTGCATAGTAGAGTTTTAACTTGCACTTACAAATGTAGCGATGAACTGTAGTTACTGACAGTGGTGATATCCTTGACACACTGATGTCGGTTTCTGATGCAGTACCGCCTGAGGCATTGAAGGTTTGTAATGTCATCGCTTACGTGCAGTGATTTCTCCAGATTCTCTGAACCTTTTGATGATATTACGGACCATAGATGGTGAAATCCCTAAATACCTTGTAATAGCTCATTGAGAAATGCTGTCCTTAAACTGTTGGACAATTTGCTCACGCTTTTGTTCACAAAGTGGTGACCCTCGCCCCATCCTAGTTTGTGAATGAATGAATACATTGAAGCTGCTTTCATACCCAATCATCCATTCAATTGAATATAGGTTGAAAAGGATTTGCAAATCATTGTATTCTGTTTTTAATTACGATTTACACAACGTGCCAACTTCACTGATTTGGGGTTTTGTACATTACTGCATACGTCAGCAGCTAAAAAGGAGCTTATGTAACACGTTTTGACATACTTCGATAATCATTTATTTACCAGATAATATTTTGTGATGCATATCGTTATAGCAGGAGGCTGCAATTTATCGAAATACAGATTTTAGGCCATATCCCACATCCCTGCCTCTATTAGTACATTTGTTTGAGAATAGATCTTGTGTACCGTATTTTCCGCACTATAAGCCGCCCCGGGTTATTAGCCGCACCTTCAATGAATGGCATATTTCAAAACTTTGTTCACCTATAAGCCGCCCCGGGTTATAAGCCGCACCTACGCTGCGCTAAAGGGAATGTCAAAAAAACAGTCAGATAGGTCAGTCAAACTTTAATAATATATTACAAACCAGCGTTTTAACAACTCTGTTCACCCCCAAAATGTAATGTGCAAATGTGCAATCACAAAAATAGTAACACTCAAAATAGTGCAGAGCAATAGCAACAATAACAACTCAACGTCGCTCGAACGTTAATGTCACACAACACACAAAATAAACATTTAAAGCTCACTTTCTGAAGTTATTCCTGATCCATAAATCCCTCGAATTCTTCTTCGGTGTCTGAATTAAAAAGTTGGGCGAATACGGCATCCAAAATGGCCGGCTCCGTCTCGTCGAAGTCATCAGAGTAAGTGTCGCTGTTGTTGTCCAGCAGTTCCATGAATCCTGCCTTCCGGAAAGCTCGGACCACAGTTGAGACCGATATATCCGCTCAGGCATTTACAATCCACTGGCAGATATTGGCGTATGTCGTCCGGCGCTGTCTCCCTGTCTTAGTGGCGCAGGTCATCTTGTTGCTTCCTCCACCTACGCACCATTGATTCATTTATGTTCAATTCTCTTGCTGCTGCTCTATTTCCGTGTTCTACTGCGTGACTTATTGCTTTGAGTTTGAATTCTGCGTTGTACGCGTGTCTCTTAATAGGAGCCATTTTGTGGTCTTTACTGATGTAAACACACAAATGAAATGAAACGTAATATCCGCGCGCTTCTTCTTCTACGGGGGCGGGTGGTTGCTTACAGTAGAAGAAGAAGCGCTTCCTCTTCTATGGGGGCGGGTGCTTACCTTGGCGGTTGCTTACCGTAGAAGAAGAAGCGCTTCCTCTTCTACGGGGAAAAAAGATGGCGGCTGTTTACCGTAGTTGCGAGACCTAAACTTTATGAAAATGAATATTAATATTAATCCATATATAAGGCGCACCGGGTTATAAGCCGCACTGTCAGCTTTTGAGAAAATTTGTGGTTTTTAGGTGCGGCTTATAGTGCGGAAAATACGGTATACCAATTTCCAAGCAGAACCTGTCATGTACATTTCAATGCTGTTCTTTCTGTATTTACACAACATTGTTAATTATGAGAAGGAATGTTTCTCCAATTTCACGTGATAAAGTGTCTACCTGCTGTCGATTTACAGTATTTTCAGTGCCTGCAGCTCCAAGCGTGAAGGGTTTCGACGAGGACAGCGTGGCGTCTCTGGGCACCGCACAAGATGACACGCAGGACCCCCATTCATCTGAAAATGGCCTCGCCAACAGCGCCGCTCATCCCTTCCTGGCAGGAGGATACATGCTCGCCTCCCACTGGCCAAAGGTGCGTCACGCTTTCTCTCCTTCGTATTCAGCACGCAAATCAGTCAGCGTCTGATGCCCACGGCTTCTTTCCAGGACCGCGTCATCATCAACCGCCTGGACAGCATCTGCCAGGCGGTGCTGAAGGGCAAGTGGCCGGCGACGCGGCGCGTCTACGAGCCCGGCGGCGCCGTGGCCTCCTTCTACACCACCAAGCTCCTGGACGGCAGCCTGTGTGAGGACCCCTCGGCCTCGCCCCAGGGGTCTAAGGTGACCAAGCATGTTGCAGAAAACAAGGAGTTCTCAGTAAAGCTGAACGATGTATGTTGATTTTCTCCCGTTGCTCTTCATGACCCTCAGCTTCTCGTTAGGACCCCCTGCACCTCTGCTGCCGTGTTCAGCATGTTTTATTTTTACCCCTTCTGCTCTTTCCTTTCCTTTGGGGTGTGATTAGTGGTTGTGACTTCCTCACTGGAGGAGAGAATAATATAATAACAGCCTTCCTCTCTTTTCCCACGCACTCACTTTGTATCAAGCCCGAAGGACGTGATTACGTGAGCACACATCACTGCAAAGGTTCTAAACTGGGGCTTTTTCTTTTTACTGAAGGAGAGTTACCAACTTCAAATTGGAAGGATTTTCACTATATTGGTGCTTTTAACATCCGCATTTCTTGTGCAGCATGGCTTGCAATTATGGTCTATTATTTCTGCCCACCCGGCACTATCTGCTCTGTCGCGTGCACTAACATGCAATCAATGCAAATATTTACAGTAGAACCTCTTATAGAAATCAGATTTAAACTGTCACCTTTATTAACGTTGGTGGGAATCTTTTGGCACCTAACGATTCAATCCGATTCCAATTCTGGGGTGACGATTCGATTCAGACTCTATTATAGATTCAACATTATTCACGGTTCAAACAGATTTTTGCAGTGTATTATTTGGTGTAATAATTAGAATGAAACTTCTTTAAAACAGTTCACAGATTAGAAAATACTCCCTCTGGTTGCATGATAGCGGCCTAAAAAACATATTTTTAAAAGTTGGAAAAAAACTTACCGTATTTTCCGCACTATAAGGCGCACCGGATTATTAGCCGCACCTTCAATGAATGGCATATTTCATAACTTTGTCCACCAATAAGCCGCCCCGGACTATAAGCCGCGCCTACGCTGCGCTAAAGGGAATGTCAAAAAAACAGTCAGATAGGTCAGTCAAACTTTAATAATATATTAAAAACCAGCGTTCTAACAACTCTGTCCCAAAATGTACGCAAATGTGCAATCACAAACATAGTAAAATTCAAAATAGTGCAGAGCAATAGCAACATAATGTTGCTCGAACGTTAATGTCACAACACACAAAATAAACATAACGCTCACTTTCTGAAGTTATTCTTCATTCATAAATCCCTCGAATTTTTCTCCTTCGGTGTCCGAATTGAAAAGTTGGGCGAATGTCGTCCGGCGCTGCCTCTGTCTTAGTGAAGGTGTGTTCGCCTTCGGTCATCCATTGTTCCCACGCAGTTAGCAGTCTAGCTTCGAATGCCCTGTTGACACCAATATCTAGCGGCTGGAGGTTTTTTGTCAATCCACCCGGAATGACGGCGAGTATTGAATTAAGCGCGTAAGCGTGTCTCTCAATGTGATGTTATGAGCTAGCAAATATAACAACTACACTACCCAGCATGCAACGATAGTGACGAGCATGCGCGGTAGCCCTGAGAAGCGTTGTTGTATGCTGGCAGTTAGAATGTGGTTATGAGCACGCTGTGAGTAAACGTTGAGAACTCAGTTAACACGCCTCGTCTGCATTATTTATAATTAGACAGACAACACACTTAATAGGAGCCATTTTGGGGTCTTTACATAAACACACAAATGGAAATGAAACGTCACATATCCCAGCATGCACCGCGTGCTTCTTCTTCCGGGGCGGGTGGTTGCTTACAGTAGAAGAAGCGCTTCCTGTTCTATGGGGGCGGGTGGTTGCTTACAGTAGAAGAAGCGCTTCCTGTTCTATGGGGGCGGGTGGTTGCTTACAGTAGAAGAAGCGCTTCCTGTTCTATGGGGGCGGGTGCTTACCTTGGCGGTTGCTTGCGTAGAAGAAGAAGCGCTTCCTGTTCTACCGGGAAAAAAGATGGCGGCTGTTTACCGAAGTTGCGAGATCGAAACTTTATGAAAATGAATCGTAATATTAATCCATATATAAAGCGCACCGGGTTAAAAGCCGCACTGTCAGCTTTTGAGTAAATTTGTGGTTTTTAGGTGCGGCTAATGGTGCGGAAAATACGGTATTTTATCTCAACCAATTTTTAAAAATTATCAATCGATTTACAAATTAGGATGAGTAATAATTGTGATCTGGATGTTAATTTGTGTGCACCCCTAACATTTTGGCATTCTTAATGCTCATGCAGGTGTAAAAAGAAGCTAACTGCTGTGTGACATGGCAAAATAAAACAACTCTCCCTGAGCATGTTGAAAGAGCAAAGTTAGGGGTGACATATTATCGCGTTTATTACAATTGATTAATTGCAGTCATATCTAGAGCATTGTGTTTTTTTATTTGCAATAATCTAATTTTACGTCGCACTCGTTGCCGTCTCTGAAGTGCCTCACTCTCTTCCTGTGATTACCTGAGAGCAACAACACTACCGCCTTGCGGAACAAAGATAATATGTAGCCAAAAGAAGGTCTCACTCTGTCATTAAACTTGGCCCGGTTATGTTAGCGACTTCAAATTGTGGGGATAGGATGAATTATATCTCACAAATAGTTTGAAATATTAATAATGTTAAAGTCTTATCAGAAGTGTTTGTTTGTATACATTTGTCTTGTTTTTAGCTTAGAGTTGATATGCTTTTTATTTTTATTTTTTAGCGTAACGTGCATCACACTTTTACAGTGCTTCTTCAACTTTTTCACAAAGAACAACCTCAAAAAAACTTGGCTTTCCTAGTACCACCATTGTAGTTTCCTAATGAAGCCTTAGCTTGACGTTCCTCTACTTGCTGCGGCAACAACAAACAAAACGCCAGACGCTCCTCTTCGTTTTGTATCGTTTACTTGTCAACTTAATCATTCAAAAACGTAAAACAATAATAACTATGTGGGAACAAATGAATGGCAAAATAAAGGCGAGTTTGTTACAGTAAGAAAGAGTTAGAAAAAGTAAGAGTAAGGTAAAAAAAACTGTGGCTCGAGTCCAGCATTCCTGACTGCCATTACCCATAATACACTGTGTCCAAACCATATTACCACACAGATCCTTCCACCATATATGCAATTAAACAGTTACGTAATATTCACTGTATTAAAGCAGTATAAAATAGTAAGTCATAAAATTATTCAGACGAATGTAATAATTACAAATAAAGTGAACCTTATAATTATTCTTGGCATGCAATATATACATTTTCGTATTATTTAAATAAAGTAAATAGTCCTCTTTTGGCTGAATAAACATAAAGCGCCTTCCATAAAATGTAAATTAACTTAAACAGCATTTAGGCTCCTACAACCATAATGACCAACATTAAAATACAGTAGCACAGTAGGCCCAAGTATTCATTAAAAACGAGGCACAATTTTCATTTAACAAGTATGTTTAATATTTTTCATCACTAACAATACACACCGTTTGAACGGTAACACTGTTTGAATATAGGAAAATAAAACAGTGCACATAAATAATGAATCAAATAAAAATTATTTGCACATTAAAGTTAAAGTACCACTAGATGAAGCCTGCGTACTACTAATGGAAGGTGTGTTTTGCCCCACTTAACACTGACTTTATATTATAATAACACATCCGTGCTTCATTATAGTGGTTATTTTTAATATCAGAGCACACAAGGAGAATGTTGTTTTATTCACCCGTGCACCTCATAAGTTGCACGCACAGGTGTGGACCAAATACAACTAAAAGTAAAATAAGTTCACGTTCCGTCGATAAATAAGGTTTAAGACATGATATGATGTACGTGTATGAGACCTATGTGACTGACAGTTAGGAAAGCCAATCAAAGCCAAAATGTCCTCACGTACTTGGGACAAATATAAGTATATAGATGTATTTGTTAAATCTGTTCTTTTAAACTAGCACGCAAGCACTTAGATTGATGGCTCTTGTGTAATTTATTTTACATTATCAAAAGCAGTTCAACATCGAATACTTATTGAAAAAGCTACTTCCTAGTTAGACAACATACAATAGATAGCCTATACAGTACTGCCATCTAATGTCTTGGAAGTGCAACTGCATTGCAAATGAGACTCAAATGGTAAAAGACACAGGAGACAGCACACTTATCATAATCAAGCTCATTTTTAAATGTTACATTAATATTAAAATTGTATTGTCAAGCAATCAACATTTATCGACACGCGTAAAAGTACTGAAAAATGGTACCGTCGAGTTCTGGTATTGATTCCCAGGTACTAGGAATTGGTGCCATATTGGTTCATATGTGAACGGTACACATCCCTATACTGTACTATTTCAAATAAGTTATTTGACTATCGGCACATTTGTCCTTTTTGGTAGCCTTTTATAGTAACAGAAAAATAACATTTTATACGACTTTGAGGGGATTACAATTAAGAGGTTCCACTGTATGTATTTGTGTATGAACAAGAATGTAGTATTGGCGCCACAAACAAAAGTTTCACAGCCCTAAGAGTGAGCTACTCGTCCAACTTGTGGCTCCTGTGCTTTGTGCAGCAGGAGGGAGGTCTCAAGCTGACCTTCCAGAAACAGGGTCTACCTCTGAAGAGACCCCTGGATGCAGAGGAGGGACCCCAAGCCCAGCAGCAGTATCTGGCCCGGCTCCACGACCTGCAGAGCGCGTCAGACACGGGCCTGGCCGACATCACCAAGCCGCAGTGCAGCTTCCAGAACGGTACGGCGTCTTTTTACAACAAGATGGCAGCAAGAGCTTGTTGGATTTATTTGGCGCCGCTTCTTCTGCAGTGCCTTCAGGTCTGGCTGGTCCCATGAGGCTAAACGGTGTGCTGGACGGCCAACCGGTGGTGAAGCGGCGCAGGGGGAGGAGGAAGAACGTAGAGGGGATGGACCTGCTGTTCATGAACAGGAGTCAAGTCCCTGATCAGGTACGATACTGGATTGCACTGATTGATGATGCATGGGCATGACACAAACCTGGTGTTCCCCTGTGACTCCAGCCGCTTCCTGGGTGGGGCGGCATCGGCCAAGTGGGCACAGCTCCAATGCCAGGTTACAACCCGAGCGCGGGTCTGGCTCCGGAGGACGCGGAGAGCAGGGTTCCTGTCATCAACCTGAAAGACGGCACCCGGCTTGCTGGGGATGACGCTCCCAGGAAGAAAGATCTAGATCAGTGGCTGAAGGAGCACCCGGGCTTTGTGGCGGACACGGGAGCCTTCATCCCTGTGAGTATTGCGGCCTGCCCGCGTCATACCCGAACCACTTCGTTGTGCTGACTTTGTTGTTTTTGTGCACAGGGCGTCAACAAGATGCCTTTGCAGTTCCACATCCAAGATGGTCGGCCCAAGCAGAAGCGGCATCGCTGCAGGAACCCCAACAAGATCGACGTCAACAGCCTGACGGGGGAGGAGAGAGTGCAGATTATCAACAGAAGGAACGCCCGCAAGGTGTGTTACTTTCTATTAGGCATGGTCCGATACCGATCATCCATGAGTGAGATTGGCCGATACCATGCTTACCACAGCTTGATTGCAAGGGACATAGTAGCGCTTAATTTGCTCACCCTAATTCACCACTCGCGCTATAATGGGTTGTACTTGTATGGGTTGTACTTGTATAGCGCTTTTCTACCTTCAAGGTACTCAAAGCGCTTTGACACTACTTCCACATTTACCCATTCACACACACATTCACACACTGATGGAGGGAGCTGCCATGCAAGGCGCTAACCAGCACCCATCAGGAGCAAGGGTGAAGTGTCTTGCTCAGGACACAACGGACATGACGAGGTTGGTACTAGGTGGGGATTGAACCAGGGACCCTCGGGTCGCGCACGGCCATTCTTCCACTGCGCCATGCCGTCCCTGGTTAATGTGGCGGGACAGATCTGGCCCCGGGCCTTGAGTTTAACACCTGTGAATTGTTGGATACCGTATTTTCTGGACAATAGGGCGCACTGAATTATAAGGCGCACAGCCGATGAATGGTTAATTTTTTATCTTTTTTCATATATAAGGCGATTATAGGGTGCATTAAAGGAGTCATATATTTTTTTATTTTCTAAATGTAAAACACTTCCTTGTGATCTACATAACATGTAATGGTGGTTCTTTGGTCAAAATATTGCATAGATTGTTTTACAGATCATCTTCAAGCCCCTTTCTGACAGTCGCTTCCGGATGCACCGTTTTGTGGGCGGTCTTATTTACGTGGCTCACCTTCGGCAGCGTCTTCTCCCCGTCATCTTTGTTGTAGCGGTGTAGCGTGCAAGGACAGGAGTGGAAGAAGTGTCAAAAGATGGGGCTATCTGTTTTAATGACATTCAGACTTTACTTCAATCAATAACGGAGCAGCATCTCCTCATCCGCCGTAAATATGTCCCGTGAAAAACCGTCTGATCGGATCTCTTTAATAACTAAAGTTCCTTGGGTGAATAATGTAAACTCACTACACCGGTATGTTTTAGCGCTTTCATGGCAGATATAAGAAATAACTTTATACTACTTTATATTAGAAATGGCAACAGCGGAGGATGAATGTCCCATAGCAAGAAGATAGAGAAAAATAAGAAGCTTATCGACTATGGAGTCGACACAGACTACAAAGGCGGTTGCTCACAATTTTTCAGGACTTATGCAGATCCCAAATACAGATCAGCAGGTACCAAAAGGTAAGAAAAGGTGCTTTTCCATAATATTGCGAAACAAAACGCCAGATAAATATGTCTTACCTTACACACACACCGTAATAATAGCTTATCAAAGCCGTACTAAAACATTTTGATAGATTTTTGAGCGCCGTGTGTAATGTTCTATATTTTCAATGGAACGTATAAAATGTTGTTGTTTACTTGAGTTATATTGCAGTCTACATGTATGTCTTGTGTGTGACTGTCATTATATTGCAGTCTACACGTATCTCTTATGTTTGACTGTCATCTACTGGTCACACTTATCATTTCACCATGTATCAAATAAAATAGCTTTGAGGTCGGTAAACAAAACCAGAGTTATTCCGTACATTAGGCGCGCCGGGTTATAAGGCACACTGTCGAGTTTTGAGGGGAAAAAAAGGATTTTAAGTGCGCCTTATATTCTGGAAAATATGGTAATTGTTGGAATACATTGTGGTTGTCAACGAGTGTATTATTGTGTATTGTCGCGTTGATGTTGCGGCAAGCCAACGGTGTCTCAGCGTTTACATAAAATTGTAATTAATCATGCAGCTGAGATAGGCTCCAGCACCCCCCGCCACCCCGAAAGGGACACGCGGTAGAAATGGATGGCTGGATGGATATTTTCATTTACATTTTTAGCTCAAGTGTATCATTTTCCAAATTTTTCAGATGTAATAATGTTCATGTACTGCAAATCAGGTTGTACGCTATGAGGTATGTTTTTTTCTTCTTTGTGAAACTCCTTCCTTCATGCCGCTTGTATTTTTTGTTTTTACCTAAAGGTGGGCGGAGCTTTCGCGCCACCGCTCAAGGATCTGTGCCGCTTCCTTCAGGAGAACCCGGAGTACGGAGTCCCGCCCGAGTGGGCTGATGTTGTCAAGCAGTCGGTGAGTCTTGGATGTTATGAGGATGTTTAGCTGGCGATGCACTTTTAAGAGCACAACATCAACACAAACATGCACACCTGAGCACACAACATATATTGCAATTAGGGATGAATACCAAATTCTGTGCTTTTTTTTTTTTTTTTTTTTGGCACCGACCAAATCCCGCCAATCCTACCAGGCAACGATTCATGTAAAGAACGGTGTCATGTTACGGTACGTGGGTTGCGTGTGACGTCACGCCCGGTTGCCGACTAACAGCCGGCTCTAAAACACTTCAACACTTGTCGATCACTTCAGCGGACTCAGCCAAACTACTTTTAAGTAATATTGAATTTCCAAAGCCAACACAGCAATTCTCAAAAGTACTCCAACATACCGTATTTTCCGCACTATAAGCCGCCCCGGGTTATTAGCCGCACCTTCAATGAATGGCATATTTCAAAACTTTGTCCACCTATAAGCCGCCCCGGACTATAAGCCGCGCCTACGCTGCACTAAAGGGAATGTCAAAAAAACAGTCAGATAGGTCAGTCAAACTTTAATAATATATTAAAAACCAGCGTTCTAACAACTCTGTTCACTCCCAAAATGTACGCAAATGTGCAATCACAAACATAGTAAAATTCAAAATAGTGCAGAGCAATAGCAACATAATGTTGCTCGAACGTTAATGTCACAACACACAAAATAAACATAGCGCTCACTTTCTGAAGTTATTCTTCATTCGTAAATCCTTCGTCTTCGGTGTCCGAAGTGAAAAGTTGGGCAAATGTGAGATCCAAAATGGCCGGTTCCGTCTCGTCGAAGTCATCGGAGTCAGTGTCACTGTTATCCAGCAGTTCTGTGAATCCTGCCTTCCGGAAAGCTCGGACCACAGTTGTGACCGAAATATCTGCCCAGGCATTTACGATCCACTGGCAGATGTTGGCGTCGTCTGGCGCTGCCTCCCTGTCTTAGTGACTGTGTGTTCGCTTTCTGTCATCCATTGTTCCCACGCAGTTAGCAGTCTAGCTTCGAATGCCCTGTTGACACCAATATCTAGCGGCTGGAGGTCTTTTGTCAATCCACCCGGAATGACGGCGAGTATTGAATTAAGCGCGTAAGCGTGTCTCTTACTGTGATGTTATGAGCTAGCAAATATAACAACTACACTACCCAGCGCTAAGAAGCGCTTCCTGCTCTACCGGGAAAAAAGATGGCGGCTGTTTACCGAAGTTGCGAGAACGAAACTTTATGAAAATGAATCTTAATATTTATCCATATATAAAGCGCACCGGGTTAAAAGCCGCACTGTCAGCTTTTGAGTAAATTTGTGGTTTTTAGGTGCGGCTAATGGTGCGGAAAATACGGTAGTTGTATTTGTTTCTTTTACAATAAAAAGATGGCTGCACCATGCTAATTCCCATCCCTAGTCCTTGTACATAGCATCCACAATTAAAATTAAGTTTACGTAATAAAAATAATTTCAAATACAAGTGCAATAGATACAGAAAGTGCAGGTTACAGATCAGTGTGCAAAGTTGTCAAGTTATAATAAATGATAAATGGGTTATACTTGTATAGCGCTTTTCTACCTTCAAGGTACTCAAAGCGCTTTGACACTATTTCCACATTCACCCATTCACACACTGATGGCGGGAGCTGCCATGCAAGGCGCTAACCAGCAGCCATCAGGAGCAAGTGTCTTGCCCAAGGACACAACGGACGTGACTAGGATGGTAGAAGGTGGGGATTGAACCCCAGTAACCAGCAACCCTCCGATTGCTGGCACAGCCACTCTACCAGCTTCGCCACGCCGTCCCAGTTACAGTATTTTAGCAGCATAATATAAAGTACAACAGTTTTTTTTTTTTTTATCAAAATCTGTATAACACAGCATAAAGTGTGGTAGCCATCAGACGATACCCACAAGGGTATCATCTGATGGCCAAATACCCATCTGGTACTATTAATGTGAGCAGGACTGGTGGTCTAAAAGCCAGTCTTTGACTTGCCCGTAAGTTAAGTAAGGCTCAACTTTTCCAAAATTGCGCTAGCTTGATGCTACCATACATAGTCTTTGCTACTGACATGCTGCTGATTAGCATTAGCGATTATACATGGCGATTTCAACACCTCCAAATTTGTTAATGAAAACTACCAACTAAGGTGCACGTTACAATCAAACAGCTGGTGCGTAATAAGTGCAATACTTACAGTATTAATACTTTTTAGGGTGCAACGAAAAACAAAAACAAAAATACACTACTCCCATCTAACATTTGAGACTTGCAACTATAATTGCAACCTGCAAATAAGGCTCAGAAATGTGATAAACAACTGGACAGCAATTATCATTTTTAAGTGTTGCAATAAAATATGTGATTGTATTATTAAAAACAATTCATATTTATTAACATTTATTAAAATTGTTACCTTTGAGTACTGGTATCGATTCCCAGGTAGTGGGTATCGGTGCAGTATTGGCTCAAATGTGAAAGGTACCCATCCCTAATTATAACATTGCTAATTGCCCCCTTTTTAACACTAATTATTTGAGATGACTTTATCACTGTTCCCTCCACCAACACCCCAACTCCAACATACCTTTAGTTTTCGTTTAAGCATTTTCAAAATGACACGTCCAATCAAAATCAAAAATCAGTTTGATATAATTCCAGTTGTCTCTTTTTGTAACTCTTTTTAAATTCAAAGATATTCTTGCAACTTTTTAAGTCCTTATTTAGAGAACTCCATGCTTTCACACCAGCAACAGACAAGCACATTTGCTTCAAATTTGTTCGCACTCTTGGATGTTTAAAATCATACGGCCTTCTGTGATTCTCATCTTCAGACGTGAACACAAATAACTTTTGTAAGTCCTTCGGAAGAACTTTATTTCTAGCTTTGAACATCACTAATAGAGTATGCAATTCTACAATGTCTTTTAGTTTTAATAATCCTGACCTAATGAAGAGTGGATTTGTGCGGTCTCTGTATCCTACTGTAAAAATGATACGAATTACTCTTTTCTGTGAAAGAAATAAAGGCATTATGTTGCTGTGATATGTATTTCCCCATATTTCTGCACAATACCGTATTTTTCGGACTATAAGTCGCAGTTGTTTTCATAGTTTGGCTGGGCTCCAGTGCAACTTACAGGTAAAAGCCAGTAAATTAGAATATTTTGAAAAACTTGATTTATTTCAGTAATTGCATTCAAAAGGTGTAACTTGTACATTATATTTATTCATTGCACACAGACTGATGCATTCAAATGTTTATTTCATTTAATTTTGATGATTTGAAGTGGCAACACATGAAAATCCAAAATTCCGTGTGTCACAAAATTAGAATATTGTGTAAGGCTAATACAAAAAAGGGATTTTTAGAAATGTTGGCCAACTGAAAAGTATGAAAATGAAAAATATGAGCATGTACAATACTCAATACTTGGTTGGAGCTCCTTTTGCCTCAATTACTGCGTTAATGCGGCGTGGCATGGAGTCGATGAGTTTCTGGCACTGCTCAGGTGTTATGAGAGCCCAGGTTGCTCTGATAGTGGCCTTCAACTCTTCTGCGTTTTTGGGTCTGGCATTCTGCATCTTCCTTTTCACAATACCCCACAGATTTTCTATGGGGCTAAGGTCAGGGGAGTTGGCGGGCCAATTTAGAACAGAAATACCATGGTCCGTAAACCAGGCACGGGTAGATTTTGCGCTGTGTGCAGGCGCCAAGTCCTGTTGGAACTTGAAATCTCCATCTCCATAGAGCAGGTCAGCAGCAGGAAGCATGAAGTGCTCTAAAACTTGCTGGTAGACGGCTGCGTTGACCCTGGATCTCAGGAAACAGAGTGGACCGACACCAGCAGATGACATGGCACCCCAAACCATCACCCAACCATGCAAATTTTGCATTTCCTTTTGAAATCGAGGTCCCAGAGTCTGGAGGAAGACAGGAGAGGCACAGGATCCACGTTGCCTGAAGTCTAGTGTAAAGTTTCCACCATCAGTGATGGTTTGGGGTGCCATGTCATCTGCTGGTGTCGGTCCACTCTGTTTCCTGAGATCCAGGGTCAACGCAGCCGTCTACCAGCAAGTTTTAGAGCACTTCATGCTTCCTGCTGCTGACCTGCTCTATGGAGATGGAGATTTCAAGTTCCAACAGGACTTGGCGCCTGCACACAGCGCAAAATCTACCCGTGCCTGGTTTACGGACCATGGTATTTCTGTTCTAAATTGGCCCGCCAACTCCCCTGACCTTAGCCCCATAGAAAATCTGTGGGGTATTGTGAAAAGGAAGATGCAGAATGCCAGACCCAAAAACGCAGAAGAGTTGAAGGCCACTATCAGAGCAACCTGGGCTCTCATAACACCTGAGCAGTGCCAGAAACTCATCAGCTCCATGCCACGCCGCATTAACGCAGTAATTGAGGCAAAAGGAGCTCCAACCAAGTATTGAGTATTGTACATGCTCATATTTTTCATTTTCATACTTTTCAGTTGGCCAACATTTCTAAAAATCCCTTTTTTGTATTAGCCTTAAGTAATATTCTAATTTTGTGACACACGGAATTTTGGATTTTCATTTGTTGCCACTTCAAATCATCAAAATTAAATGAAATAAACATTTGAATGCATCAGTCTGTGTGCAATGAATAAATATAATGTACAAGTTACACCTTTTGAATGCAATTACTGAAATAAATCAAGTTTTTCAAAATATTCTAATTACTGGCTTTTACCTGTATATGTTTTTTTCCGTCTTTGTTATGCATTTTCGGCACGTGCGACTTATACTCCGAAAAATACGGTAATTGAAATAAGGTAGAATAATTGAGCAATATAACATTCTCATTGTATTATATGGGAGACTGTATTTTTTTTTTAACCTTGTTCAAAATAAATAAGCTTTTAGATACCGTATTTTCCGCACCATAAGGCGCCCTGGGTTAAAAGCCGCGCCTTCAATGAACGGCATATTTCAAAACTTTGTCCACCTATAAGCCGCCCCTTGTTGTAAGCCGCATCTAACTGCGCTAAAGGAATGTCAAAAAAACAGTCAGATAGGTCAGTCAAACTTTAACAATATATTAAAAACCAGCGTTCTAACAACTCTGTTCACTCCCAAAATGTACGCAAATGTGCAATCACAAACATAGTAAAATTCAAAATAGTGCAGAGCAATAGCAACATAATGTTGCTCGAACGTTAATGTCACAACACACAAAATAAACATAACGCTCACTTTCTGATGTTATTCTTCATTCATAAATCCCTCGAATTATTCTCCTTCGTTGTCCGAATTGAAAAGTTGGGCGAATGTCGTCCGGCGCTGCCTCCCTGTCTTAGTGAAGGTGTGTTCGCCTTCGGTCATCCATTGTTCCCACGCAGTTAGCAGTCTAGCTTCGAATGCCCTGTTGACACCAATATCTAGCGGCTGGAGGTCTTTTGTCAATCCACCCGGAATGACGGCGAGTATTGAATTAAGCGCGTAAGCGTGTCTCTTAATGTGATGTTATGAGCTAGCAAATATAACAACTACACTACCCAGCATGCAACGATAGTGACGAGCATGCGCAGTAGCCCTGAGAAGCGTTGTTGTATGCTGGCAGTTAGAATGTGGTTATGAGCACGCTGTGAGTAAACGTTGAGAACTCAGTTAACACGCCTCGTCTGCATTATTTATAATTAGACAGACAACACACTTAATAGGAGCCATTTTGGGGTCTTTACATAAACACACAAATGGAAATGAAACGTCACATATCCCAGCATGCACCGCGTGCTTCTTCTTCCGGGGCGGGTGGTTGCTTACAGTAGAAGAAGCGCTTCCTGTTCTATGGGGGCGGGTGCTTACTTTGGCGGTTGCTTGCGTAGAAGAAGAAGCGCTTCCTGTTCTACCGGGGAAAAAGATGGCGGCTGTTTACCGAAGTTGCGAGATCGAAACTTTATGAAAATGAATCGTAATATTAATCCATATATAAAGCGCACCGGGTTAAAAGCCGCACTGTCAGCTTTTGAGTAAATTTGTGGTTTTTAGGTGCGGCTAATAGTGCGTAAAATACGGTACCTTATTTTTCACATGCAATATATGGGCTTTCCATGTCAACTTTTCATCTAAGATGACCCCAAGAAATCTGATTTCAGACACCTTCTCAAAACTATAGAATTATTTTATAGTTTTAATGCCATGATTTTAATGGTGTGCACAGATTTTGCTCTGTGCGGCCCCTGAGCCAAAATGAGTTTGACACCCCTGCCTTACACTCTCTGCAGTTGAGTTAAGCTATTTGAGGACTATATCCACCTGGCCTCTTTCAGGGTTACCTCCCAGAGGGCATGTTCGACAGGATCCTGACCGGTCCCATCGTTCCTGAGGAGGTGAGTCGTCGAGGACGGCGGCCGAAGAACCCCCTCGTCAAGGCGGCGGCGGCGACAGCCAACCTGTCGTCTTCCTCGCTGGGCCTCAACCCCCTGCTGGCCAACGGGCTGCTGGCGGGCATGGACCTGGGCAGCCTGCAGGCCTTCCAGCAGAACTTCCAGAGCTTGCAGTCCCTGCAGCTCACCGCGGGCCTCATGGGCCTGCCGTCGGACGCCGGCAACTTGGCCGCCAGCAACTTGGCCGCCATGTTCCCCATGATGCTCTCCGGCATGGCGGGAATGCCCAACCTGCTGGGCGTCAGCCCCTTGCTCGGGAAGCCCGGCCAGGAGGACAAGGAGAGCGGCGACGTGGCCGGCAAGTCGTCGGCCCACGCCAAAGGAGAACGGACAGAAGCTTCCTCCGCCTCCTCCGCCGGCGGCGCCCAAAGTGCCTCGGCAGCCTCCAGCCCCCCCGCCCCGCTCAACCCCTTGTTACTCTCCAGTATGCTCTACCCAGGGATGCTTCTCACTCCAGGCCTTAACCTTCCCGCCGACCCCGCCCCGCTCCATGCTCCGCCCCCAACCGTAGCCCCCCCGTCGTCCTCCGTAGCGGCGGGGAAGGAGGAAACTTTGGACGACGACGACAACGAGGAGGACGACGACGACGAGTCGGGGGAGCAGAAAGACAACAGCGGTTCAGGAAAAGCCGAGTCGTCCTCATCGGAGTCCGGGAGCTCCTCCTCGTCCTCGGACGACTCCAGCGACGAGGACTAAACCAGACTCCAAATCTATTTATGTACCGCCCTCCGAGAAATGTATTCATATATTCACATATGTATGGAGGCTTTTGTTTGCCGGCACTTGGCGTTTTCTTTACTTGTAAATAACTAACCAAATTGTTGTGTAATAAAAGATGAGAAAAAAAAATGCAGGAAAAAAAAACAGGAAAAAATCAACAGAAATGCTATTTCGGTGTTTGTTGACAAGGTACCGTCTTGTTCGGAGACACTTTGCATGTCACACCCGCGATGAAAAAGGCATTATTGTAATTATTACGTCAAGATTTAATTTTATTGTTATTCTTGGGGGGGGCGGGGGGCATCGACACGCGCGGCGAGCTGTTAATATATATTGATGGTTGGGGGGGGCGGGGCTATGATTTTGTGTGTGGGCTTTGCAGGTTGGTGCGTCGGACGTGAGCAATAACTCGGGCAGCTAACGAATGTCACTCAAGCTGTAGATTCCGTTCATGCTTGTCGGCTGGCGCGGCCTCATTCAAAAAACTTTTCTTTTTTTTTTTTTAATCCATCCGATGATTTTTAGCTTCCGAAAAATGACTCTCATGGGTGTGCCAAAAAAAAAAAAAATGCTATTTCCAGAATACGATCTTCCACTTCTCTGCTCCTCATCTCGCTATCGTCGGAATGTCCGATATTTATTTCACGTCGTCGTGTGTGACGCCGGCGCTAAATATTTCCGGTTTTTGCTTTCCAACACAGTACCGACTAGCTCGCTTGATCTTACGCTAGCTTGTACGTTTTTTTTTTTCCTCGTTTGTTTGTTTTTGAACTTCCGAGACGTAGAAGTGCCCTTATCTTTTTTGACACTGCAAAAACGCAAACACTGGAAGTCAATCAAACCGAAGTACCTTTTTCTTTCCCCTCGTTATGTTTTTTTCGGACACTGCTGGACTGTTAGTTCATCACCCCGCTAGGTGTCGCTGTAGCCTCGCTCTCCCACGGTCAGTGAACGCACCAAGACTGAAACCCTGCATCGCTAACATGGAAGGTATTTTTCTACATTTTTCTTTCCAATCCCTCTTTTAACGTACACTTGGTGGGCTTTTTTTCCTCCGCTTTGGTTTTGGCGACAAGTCCAGCGCGCTCACACTACTGCTGTACAGGACGTTTGTCATCACTGAGGCAAAACCAGGTTTTTGTTTTTGTATTTTGTTTCAAGCTTGACGATATCCTCAATGTCACCACCACGGTCAGTCTTTGTCCTGTAATTTTTCATTCTTGAGTAATATTTGCAAAAGTTGTGCTCTGTGTAGTCAAAACTAATTTTCTGTCGTGGGGTAACGCAAAAGAACGGGGCTGAAAGGGAGGGAGGGAAAGTGTCTTAAGAGACGACGAAGAAAAAAAAAAAAGACATTTGTAATTTATTGGATTACTTTCTATGAAGTTCTATAGAGGAAACTGAGGTTTAATTATTTTTATTAAACATATTCTTCTGACTATTCATCACGTCTCTCTTTGTCTCTCGCTCATAGTCGGCATTTTTATTTTACAAAACCAGTGAAGGTGGCACATTGTGTAAATCGTAAATAAAAACAGAATACAATTATTTGCAAATCCTTTTCAACTTATATTCAATTGAATAGACTGCAAAGACAATATATTTAATGTTCCAACTGAGAAACTTAATCATTAACTTAGAATTTAATGGCAGCAACACATTGCAAAAAAGTTGGCACAGGGGCATTTTTACCACTGTGTTACATGGCCTTTCCTTTTAACAACACTCAGTAAACATTTTTGAAAATTTTTAAGCTTTTCAGGTGGAATTCTTAACAAATTCTTGCTTGATGTACAGCTTAAGTTGTTCAACAGTCCGGGGGTCTCCGTTGTGGTATTTTAGGCTTCATTATTCACCACACATTTTCAATGGGAGACAGGTCTGGACTACAGGCAGGCCAGTCTAATACCCGCACTCTTTTACTACGAAGCCACGCTGTTTTAACACGTGGCTTGGCATTGTCTTGCTGAAATAAGCAGGGGCGTCCATGGTAACGTTGCTTAAATGGCAACATATGTTGCTCCAAAACATTTCAGCATTAATGGTGCCTTCACAGATGTGTAAGTTACCCATGCCTTGGGCACTAATACACCCCCATACCATCACAGATGCTGGCTTTTCAACTTTGCGCATAGAACAATCCGGATGGTTCTTTTCCTCTTTGGTACGGAGGACACGACGTCCAAAGTTTCCAAAAACAATTTGAAATGTGGACTCGTCAGACCACAGAACACGTTTACACTTTCCATCAGTCCATGATCAAAATCAGTAGTTTTGTTATTGTGACATCAATAATCTATGTTCTCGTTCAAAATAACTAGTTTTCTTGCTGTGCAATTAAAATAATCAATTTTTTCGTTTAAAATCAGTCATTTTGTTGCTATGTTGTAACCAAATCATCCCTGATCTCATTTAAAATCAGTAGTTTTCTTGCTCCAATATAACAAATTAATCCCTGATTCGATCAAAATTAGAAGTTTTCTTGCTCAAATGTAAAAAAAAATAAAAAAATCCTGATCTCTGTCAAACTCAGTAGTGTTTTTTGCATTGACATAAAATAATTTGCGTTCTTGTTCAAAATCAATAGTTTTCTTGCTTGAATGTAACAAAAATAATCCCTGATGTGGATCAAAGTCAGTAGTTTTGTGACTGTGACATCAATTAATCTGTTTTTTTGTTGAAAATAATCCCTGATCTGGTTTAAAATCACTAGTTTTCTTGCTCAAATGAAAATAAAAATCCCTGGTCGCGATCAAAGTCAGTAGTTTTTTTTTGCGGTGAAATGAAATAATTCTACATTCTTGTTCAAAATCAGTAGTTTTCTTGCTCACATGTAAAAAAAAAATAAAACAGATAATCCCTGATCTGGTTTAAAATTACTAGTTCTCTTGCTCAAATGAAAATAAAAATCCCTGGTCGCGATCAAAGTCAGTAGTTTTTTTTTTGCGGTGACATGAAATAATTTTACATTCTTGTTCAAAATCAGTAGTTTTGTTGCTCAAATGAAAACATTTTTTTTTATTATTGTTCTAAATCAGTAGCTCTCTTGCTCAAATAACTAAAAAAATCTGATATCAAACAAATCAGTAGTTTACTTGTTAATTAATATTTTTTCTTGTTAAAAAAAATAGTTTTCTTGCTAGAATGTAAAAAAAATCCCTGATCTCGATCAAAATCAGTAGTTTTGTTATTGTGACATCAATTAATCTACATTCTCGTTCAAAATCACTAGTTTTCTTGCTGTGACATTAAAAATAATCTATATTTGTGTTAAAGTCAGTCATTTTGGTGCTATATACTATCCCTGATGTCATTTAAAATCAATAGTCTTCTTGCTCCAATACAACAAATGAATCCCTGGTTTTCTTGCTCAAATATAAAAAACAAAGCAAAAAAATGTCTGACTTCTGTCAAACTCAGTAGTTTTTTACATTGACATAAAATAATTTGCGTTCTTGTTCAAAATCAATAGTTTTCTTGCTTGAATGTAACAAAAGAAATCCCTGATGTGGATCAAAGTCAGTAGTTTTGCAGCTGTGACATCAATTAATCTGTATTTTGGTTAAAAATCGGTCATTTTGTTGCTGAAATGTAACCAAATCATCCCTGATCTGGTTTAAAATCGAGTAGTTTTCTTGCTCAAATGAAGAAAAAAAATCCCTGATCACGATCAAAATCAGTAGCTTTCTTGCAGTGACATGAAAATATTCTACGTTCTTGTTCAAAATCAGTAGTTTTCTTGCTCAAATGTAAAAAAAATAAATTAATCTTAGTTCTTGTTCAAAACCAGTAGTTTTCTTGCAAAAAAAAAAAGATATCAAACAAATCAGTTTTTCACTTGTGAAATAGTCTTTGTGCTTGTTAAAAATAAAAAAAATCAGTAGTTTTCTAGCTAGAATGTAAAAAAAATCCCTGATCTCGATCAAAATCAGTAGTTTTGTTATTGTGACATCAATTAATATACGTTCTCGTTCAAAATCACTAGTTGTCTTGCTTGGATGTAACAAAAATAATCCCTTATTTGGATCAAAGTCAGTAGTTTTGTGACTTACATCAATTAATCAGTTTTTTTCTAAAAAAAATCTGGCGATTTGTAACCAAATCCTCCCTGATTTGGTTTAAAATCAGTAGTTTTCTTGCTCAAATGAAGAAAAAAAATCCCTGATCTCGATCAAAATCAGTAGCTTTCTTGCAGTGACATGAAAATATTCTACGTTCTTGTTCAAAATCAGTAGTTTTCTTGCTCAAATGTAAAAAAAAAAATCTTAGTTCTTGTTCAAAATCAGTAGTTTTCTTGCTCAAATGTAAACAAAAATCTTAGTTCTTGTTCAAAATCAGTAGTTGCTCAAATAATTAAAAAAAATATGATCTCAAACCAGTAGTTTACTTGTTAAATAATATTTTTTCTTGTTAAAAAAAATCTGTTTTCTTGCTAGAATGTAAAAAAAAATCCCTGATCTCGATCAAAATCAGTAGTTTTGTTATTGTGACATCAATTAATCTACGTTCTTGTTCAAAATCACTAGTTGTCTTGCTGTGACATTAAAATAGTCTATATTTTTGTTTAAAATCAGTCATTTTGTTGCTATATATCATCCCTGGTGTCATTTAAAATCAGTAGTCTTCTTGCTCCAATACAACAAATGAATCCCTGATTCGATCAAAATCAGAAGTTTTCTTGCTCAAATGTAAAAATAAAAAAAAAAATACCTGATTTCTGTCAAACTCGGTAGTTTTTTTTACATTGACTTAAGATAATTTGCGTTCTTGTTCAAAATCAATAGTTTACTTGCTTGAATGTAACAAAAAGAATTCCTGATGTGGATCAAAATCAGTAGTTTTGCGACTGTGACATCAATTAATCTGTTTTTTTGTTAAAAATCGGCCATTTTGTAACAAATCCTCCCTGATCTGGTTTAAAATCAGTAGTTTTCTTGCTCAAATGAAGAAAAAAAATCCCTGATCACGATCAAAATCAGTAGCTTTCTTGCAGTGACATGAACATGTTCTATGTTCTTGTTCAAAATCAGTAGTTTTCTTGCTGGAAAAAAAAAAATCTGATCTCAAACAAATCAGTAGTTTACTTGTTAAATAATCTTTTTTCTTGTTAAAAAAAAAATCAGTTTTCTTGCTAGAATGTAAAAAAAAAAAATCTTAGTTCTTGTTCAAAATCAGTAGTTTTCTTGCTCAAATAAAAAAAAATCTGATCTCAAACAAATCTGTAGTTTTCTTGTTAAATAATCTTTGTGCTTGTTAAAAGAAAATCAGTAGTTTTCTTGCTAGAATGTAAAAAAAATCCCTGATCTCGATCAAAATCAGTAGTTTTGTTATTGTGACATCAATTAATCTACGTTCTCGTTCAAAATCACTAGTTGTCTTGCTTGGATGTAACAAAAAGAATCCCTGATTTGGGTCAAAATCAGTAGTTTTGTTATTGTGACATCAATTAATCTACGTTTTCAATCAAAATCACTAGTTGTCTTGCTTGGATGTAACAAAAATAATCCCTGATTTAGATCAAAGTCAGTAGTTTTGCGACTGTGACATCAATTAATCTGTTTTTTTTGTTAAAAATCAGCCATTTTGTAACCAAATCATCCCTGATCTGGTTTAAAATCAGTAGTTTTCTTGCTCAAATGAAGAAAAAAATCCCTGATCGCGATCAAAATCAGTAGCTTTCTTGCAGTGACATGAAAATATGCTACGTTCTTGTTCAAAATCAGTAGTTTTCTTGCTCAAATGTAAAAAAAAATCTTAGTTATTTTTCAAAATCAGAGTTTTCTTGCTCAAATGTAAACAAAAATCTTAGTTCTTGTTCAAAATCAGTAGTTTTCTTGCTCAAATGTAAACAAAAATCTTATATCAAATAATTAAAAAAATATGATCTCAAACCAGTAGTTTACTTGTTAAATATTTTTTCTTGTTAAAAAAAAAATCAGTTTTCTTGCTAGAATGTAAAAAAAATCCCTGATCTCGATCAAAATCAGTAGTTTTGTTATTGTGACATCAATTAATCTACATTCTCGTTCAAAATCACTAGTTTTCTTGCTGTGACATTAAAAATAATCTATATTTGTGTTTAAATCAGTCATTTTGTTGCTATATATCATCCCTGATGTAATTTAAAATCAGTAGTCTTCTTGCTCCATTACAACAAATGAATCCCTGATTCGATCAAAATCAGAAGTTTTCTTGCTCAAATGTAAAAAAAAAACCCCAAAAAACCTGATTTCTGTCAAACTCTGTAGTTTTTTTTTACATTGACATAAGATAATTTGCGTTCTTGTTCAAAATCAATAGTTTACTTGCTTGAATGTAACAAAAATAATCCCTGATGTGGATCAAAGTCAGTAGTTTTGCGACTGACATCAATTAATCTGTTTTTTTGTTGAAAATCGGCCATTTTGTAACCAAATCCTCCCTGATCTGGTTTAAAATCAGTAGTTTTCTTGCTCAAATGAAGAAAAAAAATCCCTGATCACGATCAAAATCAGTAGCTTTCTTGCAGTGACATGAACATGTTCTACGTTCTTCTTCAAAATCAGTAGTTTTCTTGCTGGAAAAAAAAAAAATCTGATCTCAAACAAATCAGTAGTTTACTTGTTAAATAATCTTTTTTCTTGTTAAAAAAAAATCAGTTTTCTTGCTAGAATGTAAAAAAAAAAAATCTTAGTTCTTGTTCAAAATCAGAGTTTTCTTGCTCAAATGTAAACAAAAATCTTAGTTCTTGTTCAAAATCAGTAGTTTTCTTGCTCAAATGTAAACAAAAATCTTATATCAAATAATTAAAAAAATATGATCTCAAACCAGTAGTTTACTTGTTAAATATTTTTTCTTGTTAAAAAAAAATCAGTTTTCTTGCTAGAATGTAAAAAAATATCCCTGATCTCGATCAAAATCAGTAGTTTTGTTATTGTGACATCAATTAATCTACGTTCTTGTTCAAAATCACTAGTTGTCTTGCTGTGACATTAAAATAATCTATATTTTTGTTTAAAATCAGTCATTTTGTTGCTATATATCATCACTGATGTCATTTAAAATTAGTAGTCTTCTTGCTCCAATACAACAAATGAATCCCTGATTCGATCAAAATCAGAAGTTTTCTTGCTCCAATGTAAAAAAAATAAATAAAAAAAATACCTGATTTCTGTCAAACTCTGTAGTTTTTTTTTACATTGATATAAGATATTTTGCGTTCTTGTTCAAAATCAATAGTTTTCTTGCTTGAATGTAACAAAAATAATCCCTGATGTGGATCAAAGTCAGTAGTTTTGCGACTGACATCAATTAATCTGTTTTTTTGTTGAAAATCGGCCATTTTGTAACCAAATCCTCCCTGATCTGGTTTAAAATCAGTAGTTTTCTTGCTCAAATGAAGAAAAAAAATCCCTGATCACGATCAAAATCAGTAGCTTTCTTGCAGTGACATGAACATGTTCTACGTTCTTCTTCAAAATCAGTAGTTTTCTTGCTGGAAAAAAAAAATCTGATCTCAAACAAATCAGTAGTTTACTTGTTAAATAATCTTTTTTCTTGTTAAAAAAAAAAATCAGTTTTCTTGCTAGAATGTAAAAAAAAAAAATCTTAGTTCTTGTTCAAAATCAGTAGTTTCCTTGCTCAAATTAGGAAAAAAAATCTGATCTCAAAAAAATCTGTAGTTTACTTGTTAAATAATCTTTGTGCTTGTTAAAAGAAAATCAGTAGTTTTCTTGCTAGGATGTAAAAAAAATCGTATTATTGTGACGTCAATTAATCTACGTTCTCATTCAAAATCACTAGTTGTCTTGCTTGGATGTAACAAAAAGAACTTCTGATTGAGATCAAAGTCAGTAGTTTTACGACTGTGACATAATCTGTTTTTTTGTAAAAAAAAAAAAACGTCCGTTTTGTAACCAAATCATCCCCGATCTGGTTTAAAATCAGTAGTTTTCTTGCTCAAGTGTACAAAATAATCAGTGATCATGAAAATCAGTGGTGTTGTTGTCACCAACAACACGTTGTTGTTGTGACATCAAATGGTTTAAATGTAACCTTTGACCTTAGTGTGCCAAAATTGTGCCATCATTGTTTTGTCATTAATGACTCAGCAAGCGCTGAAAAGAATCGTTGCCGTGGTTACCGGCCACACCTGCGTGTCACACGATGCCCCGCAAGCGGTGTTGGCGTGACGCTGTAGTTGCCCGGCAGGTGAGCGACAACAGGCGGTCAGGGAGTGGGCGGAGGTTGCCATGGCGACACACAACACGCTGAGATTGCTCGGTTGCGATTTGTAGTCACGTGACACACCGACGTGTCCTCGGGGCTTCGCACTAGTCAGACCAAGGTCATGGGCTGCCACGCCAGCAGGGCCGCCGCCGCCACGGAGGCCGCGGATCCATCGCAAAAACCGGAGGACAGACCGAAGACGGCGGCGTCCACCCGAGAGACGTGTCCTGAGGACGCCAACGGCGTGCCAGAGAAGGAGAAGGAGGAAACAGGAGAAGGCTCTACAGGCGGGTGACATCACTTCCTGCTAAAGTAAGTCAAAAATAACATTATTTATTATTATTTGTTGATATTCTTATTTTATTGTTTGACTTCCAGGTTGACAAGACCAGGACACAGCACACTTTTCTTCTTAATAAACTAGTTGGTCATGAGTTGTTTTTATTTCTCTAATATAGTCAAAGTCCACCTTTCAAAGATATAAATATAGAACTTAAAAATGTCACCTTTAGGAATGATTTTATGACAATAAATTGTAACACTACAAGAAAAATACTGCTAATTGTCCCAAAAGGGAGGGAAAAAAAACATTACATCATAATATTACAAGAAAAAAATGCATTTCTGTTTTATAACTTGAATTAATTTTTTTCATAACTATAATTTTCAACATAATTGAAGTGTATTTTATAAAAATAAAGTCATATTACGACAAGAAAATGCAGCAATTTCAACGGAATAATTACACAATATTAAAGTTATGTAAAAGTATAAAATATGAAAAATATATTACAATTATTAACATTACAGATGGAAATCTATTCATATTCATATTGCAAGAAAAGGTCTAAGGTAAAAAAATCATAATATAATATTTACAGGAATATGTCATTCTTTTAGGCTGACTTTTAATTGCTAACTCTGGCATATTGACAAAAATATTAATTCATATGCACTGTCTCGGAAACAAATAAACAATTAAAAAAAGATAATTAAGTTGTAAAATTGCGAGAAAAAAAATGCCATTTTAAGAATTAAAATATATTATTTTATGGGGTAAAAAATCAGCATGTTTGTGATCATCAATTTATATGAGAAAAAAGTTGTACAAAAAGCAAGGAAAAAACATATATATATATGTATATTTACATAATGTATTTTATGAGAATAAAGTCATAATACTACAACAAAAAAATTGTCAATTTCACCAGAATAATTACACAATATTAAAGTTATGTAAAAGTACAAATTTATCATAATACAGTATTAAAAATATATTACAAATATTAACATTACAGATTGAAATGTATTCATATTCATATTGCAAGACAGGGTAAAAGTTAGAAAGTCATAATATCATAATATTTACAGGAATATGTCATTCTTTTAGGCTGACTTGTAATGGCTAACTCTGGCACGTTGACAACAAATATTTATTAATATGCACTGTCCCTGAAACAAAAAAAGATAGTTAAGTTGTAAAATTGGTAGGAAAAAATATTCAAGTATTAAATATATTTTATGGGGTAAAAAATCAGCATGTTTATGATTAGCAATTTATATGACAAAAAAGTTGTACAAAAAACAAGGAAAAAATATATTATATATATATCTTTTTTTTTTACATAAATAGTGTATTTTTATGACAATAAAGTCATAATCCTTCAACAAAAAATGCGGAAATGTCACCAGGATAATTACACAATATTAAAGTTATGTAAAAGTATAAATGTATCATAATACAATGTTACAAAAAATATGAAGTTATATTACAATTATTAACATTACAGATGGAAATCTATTCATATTTATATTGCAAGAAAAGGCCAAAGGTAAAAAGTCATGATATCATAATATTTACAGTAATGTGCAATTTTGATTCTTTTAGGCTGACTTTTAATAGCTAACTCTGGCATATTGACAAAAATATTACTTATTTTGCACTGTCCCTGAGACAAATAATTAAAAAAAAGATAATTAAGTTGTGAAATTGCGAGGAAAAAAATATGCCATTTTAAGAATTAAAATATATTGTTTTATGGGGTAAAAAAAATCAACATGTTTATGATCATCAATTTATATGAGAAAAGTTGTACAAAAACAAGAAAAAAACAAATATATATATATATATATATATATATATATATATATATTTTTTTTTTTTTTTTTTAAACATAAATAGTGTATTTTTCTGACAATAAAGACATAATGCTTCAACAAAACATGCAGCAAATTCACCAGAATAATTACACAATATTACATTAATGTAAAAGTATAAATGTATCATAAAACATCATAGAGTGTCCACATTGAGATCGGTAGGTTGTGAGTTCAAACCCCGGCCGAGTCATACCAAAGACTATAAAAATGGGACCCATTACCTCCCTGCTTGGCACTCAGCATCAAGGGTTGGAATTGGGGGTTAAATCACCAAAAATGATTCCCGGGCCCGGCACCACTGCTGCCCACTGCTCCCCTCACTTCCCAGCGGGGGAGCAAGGGGATGGGTTTTGATTGATTGATTGATTGAAACTTTTATTAGTAGATTGCACAGTACAGTACATATTCCGTACAATTGACCACTAAATGGTAACACCCGAATACGTTTTTCAACTTGTTTAAGTCGGGGTCCACGTTAATCAATTCATGGTGATTACGTGGTCAAATGCAGAGGACAAATTTCACCACACTTAGTGTGTGTGTGACAATCAGACCAACATTTTTAGAGGATAATAAGTCTCTCTTCATTTTTAATAAAACTGTTATTCTGAAGCTAACCAATAATAAAGAAAATACTTTAATACATTAATGCGACTTCTTGAACAGGTGCGGTAAAAAACGGATGGATGGATTAAAAACGCATGAGCATGTTTTCTATTTTGAACGTTATTTTTAACAATGTGATTACCAGCGGGATTATTCATTGCTTATCGTGTTAAGCAATGTCAGCTAAGATTTATCTGAGAGCCAGACGCAGTCATTAAAAGAGCTCGAGAGCCATAGGTTCCCTACCCCTGCTCTACAACAACCAGGTAGTGAGGATAACTTCCTCCATTTTAACTGATTTATCTCAGTACCTACACAGCCATTTTCAGCTTCTCCAATCTAGACTGAGGTTTTTAGTCCCCCCAAAAAAACAAAAAACGGTACAGATGTAGTTAAGTCCCAGCTAAATAAGCTGTAGTACCTATTTTTGCCTATATTTATTTTAGTGCAATTTATTCTTTTATTATTTATTCTTTTATCATGGTGTTTTATTCTGGCTTATCTGATTTTATGTTTTTATCTTGTTTAAATGCTTCAGTAGAAGCATTTAAGTCCCATCTTAAAACTCATTTATATACTCTAGCCTTTAAATAGCCCCCCTGTTAGACCAGTTGATCTGCCGTTTCTTTTCTTTTCTCCTCTGCTCCCCTTTTCCTTGAGGGGGGGGCACAGGTCCGGTGGCCATGGATGAAGTGCTGGCTGTCCAGAGTCGGGACCCGGGGTGGACCGCTCGCCTGTGCATCGGCAGGGAACATCTCTGCGCTGCTGACCCGTCTCCGCTCGGGATGGTGTCCTGCTGGCCCTACTATGGACTGGACTCTTACTATTATGTTGGATCCACTATGGACTGGACTCTCACAATATTATGTCAGACCCACTCGACATCCATTGCTTTCGGTCTCCCCTAGAGGGGGGGGGGGGGTTACCCACATATGCGGTCCTCTCCAAGGTTTCTCATAGTCATTCACATCGACGTCCCACTGGGGTGAGTTTTTCCTTGCCCGTATGTGGGCTTTGTACCGAGGATGTCGTTGTGGCTTGTGCAGCCCTTTGAGACACTTGTGATTTAGGGCTATATAAATAAAGATTGATTGATTGATTGATTGATTATGGGGATTTTTGAGAACATGTACTTTTTTGTGATCTTGGCAATGATTGTGAGGTTTATTGGGAGGTCTTTGTATTGCCTATATAATATGTTACTTTCTCTGTGTGTTTAAATGGATGTCCT
Organism: Nerophis lumbriciformis; assembly: GCF_033978685.3. Taxonomy (NCBI): domain Eukaryota; kingdom Metazoa; phylum Chordata; class Actinopteri; order Syngnathiformes; family Syngnathidae; genus Nerophis; species Nerophis lumbriciformis. The sequence goes on from NC_084553.2 coordinate 53,795,271, forward strand.
GATATTTCTGGCTGCAAAACAAGTTTACATTGGTGTACTAATAAAGTAACTTAACCTAACTGTAATGATTGCGGTCTGCCACCAGAGGGCGACGTATTGAAGGCAAAAACTCAGCTGCAGTTCATTTATTTTGCCACTAGAGGGCAGAAGCGGCCCGCAAGACGTTTCATAACAACGTGGACGCGCTTGAAACAGAATAGGTCGAATCATGAAAATGTAGTAAAATAAGGACACTTTGTGTGTGTGTGTGTGTGTGTGTGTGTGTTGTTTTAATTACCTTCTCAGCTCATTAATATGCGAGCAAACGTGACAAATCACTTCCTCTTTTGTCCCGCCTTTCCTTCCGTCCATAATTACTTCACCTGTCATTTTCATGTCTCCACCAATCAGCTCATTCCTTCTCCTCCCTCATTAGTGAGGCTTGTATCATATTGTTGTTTTTGTTTATGTTTGTGCGGCACAATAACAGCAAAGTGTTGTTTCTCTATCACCTTTACTCAACTGCCACATTTTTCACATGTCATACTTTATAAAAAATATGTCATATTTTATTGTCGTGTTGATGATGTTTTGTGTGCTTGCTGTATTTAGATACCCCAGCAGGCCCGGCCCTAACCAATCTGGCGCCCTAGGCAAGATTTTAGGTGGCGCCCCCCCACATCGGCAGTGAAGTGTATATACTCACAAGAAACCGAATAGCTTTGTCTTTGACCTTTTTTTTTTTTTTTACTTACAACTATACCTAATATATAAAGGGGTGGAAAAGTGACTATTACCTGCAGGGCAAACATTAGCTAACCAGAAGGCAATAACAATGTAAACAAAAAACACCTGCTTAAAAGATCTAATACAAATGTCCCTGAGGAATGTAAGGTGGGAGTACTGTAATTACCTAACGTTACATTATTATTTTCCATAACAATTTAGCCCCCTCCACAATATTAACCCGACGTTAAAACAGAACTAGCTATTTATTGATTAGCAATTGCCGAATCATGTAACATTAGCTTAATGCTAAAAAGCCAGCTACTATCACATTCTGTAACAGACAAATCATTTCATGTAGGCTAACGTTACCTACCTGCTAACTCTGTCTTTTCTCGTTTCTACTCCTCTTCTTTTCTCTTTTTTCTTCCCTGGGCACCTGACAGTTTTGACCGTTTTGACATCTTGTGTTGATTTTTTGATGTGGTGACGTCCAAAAAGAGTCATGATACGGGAAGGGAGGGGGCGCACCGTGCAACTTTTTTTTTTTTGTGGCACTGGCGTGGCGCCCCCTGATGGACGGCGCCCTTAGCATTTGCCTATACGGCCTATGCCACGGGCCGGCCCTGTACCCCAGTGTCCATGAAATACCACAAATCATGTTTGAGCGTTATTGGATTTTAAAATCTTTTTTTTTTTTTAAAGTATGATTTCATCCTTTTTCAACTTTCCTATATATTATTTTATAATCGTATTTCCTACATTTTATAGAATAATTTTAATTTACATTTTCTGTATTCATCTACATTTCTTTTCTATATATATATATATATGTTATAGTGTGCTCATGTTCTTTTTTTTATTGTTTATTATTCTTATGAAATGTATTTTATTTAAAACATAACCATGAACAGTACACAGCTTTATAAATTAATGTGCATACTATAAACATTAATTTCAATCTTATAAATTCGTAAATAAAAACAGAATACAATGATTTACAAATCCTTTTCAACTTATATACAATTGAATGGACTGCAAAGACAAGATATTTAATGTTCGAACTGAGAAACCTAATTTTTACATACACTTGTAAAGAACATAATGTCATTGCTGTCTTAAATTTCCAATAATTTCTACAACTCTTATTTTTCTTTGTGATGGAGTGATTGGAGCACATACTTGTTGGTTACAAAAAACATTCATGAAGTTTGGTTCTTTTATGAATTTATTATGGGTCTACTGAAAATGTGACCAAATCTGCTGGGTCAAAAGTATACAAACAGCAATGTTAATATTTGGTAACATGTCCCTTGGCAAGTTTCACTGCAATAAGGCGCTTTTGGTAGCCATCCACAAGCTTCTGGCAAGCTTCTGGTTGAATTTTTGACCACTCCTCTTGGCAAAATTGGTGCAGTTCAGCTAAATTTTTTGGTTTTCTGACATGGACTTGTTTCTTCAGCATTGTCCACACGTTTAAGTCAGGACTTTGGGAAGGCCATTCTAAAACCTTAATTCTAGCCTGATTTAGCCATTCCTTTACCACTTTTGACGTGTGTTTGGGGTCATTGTCCTGTTGGAACACCCAACTGTGCCCAAGACCCAACCTCCAGGCAAATAATTTTAGGGTTGTCCTGAAGAATTTGGAGGTAATCCTCCTTTTTCATTGTCCCATTTACTCTCTGTAAAGCACCAGTTCCATTGGCAGCAAAACAGGCCCAGACCATAATACTACCACCACCATACTTGACGACAGGTATGGTGTTCCTGGGATATATATATATATATATATATATATATATATATATATATATGTTCTGCCACGGTTATTAAGATTACTTTATTTAGTGTGTGTTTATTTCCGAGTCATTTCAGTTGGTTCTGTTAAGTGAGCTGTACCTTTAAGAAACACGCAGATAGGTCACGTGTTTAGACTCGGAAGAATTTCAGACAGGTGCGCACAACTCCGCTTCATTCCTCGTGTTTCTCAGCAAACAACTATCACATCTTATGCTGTTCGTGGCATCGTTGTTTTACCCTTGCAATTGTCAATAAACCTGGCCTCCATCAGTCAACCTGGTGTTCAGAGTTTTGATGAGCGGAAGGTGTTGAACTTACTGCCTTCGTGTACAAGTGTGCTTAAGGAAGGCAGGATAATATATATATATATATATATATATATATATATATATATATATATATATATATATATATATATATATATATATATATATATATATACACATACATATATATATATATATATGTCTTAATAAGGTTATCCAAAAAATAGTGCTCGATACCGTAGTAGAGCGCAATATATGTATGTGTGGGGAAAAAAATCACAAGACTATTTCATCTCTACAGGCCTGTTTCATGAGGGGGGGTACCCTCAATCATCAGGAGATTTATAGAAATCTCCTGATGATTGAGGGTACCCCCCCTCATGAAACAGGCCTGTAGAGATGAAATAGTCTTGTGATTTTTTTCCCACACATACATATATATATATATATATATATATATATATATATATATATGTGTCTATATATATATATATATATATATATATGTGTATATATATATATATATATATATATATATACATACATACATACATACATACATACATACATATATATATACATATATATATATATACATTATATATACATACATATGTATATATATATACATAAATATGTATATATACATACATATATACATATATGTATATATATATGTATATATGTATGTATATATGTACATATGTATGTATATATGTATGTGTGTGTATATGTGTATATATATATATCTATATGTGTATATGTATGTTTATATGTTTTTATATATATATATATATATATATATATATATATATATATATATATATATATATATATATATATATATATGTGTGTGTATATATATATGTGTATATGTATGCATATGTATATATGTACAGTATGTGTATATATATATACAGTATATACATGTATGTGTATATGTATATACATGTGTATATGTACAGTATATATATGTGTATATATGTATATATGTAAATGTACATATGTATGTATATATATATATATATATATATATATATATATATATATATATATATATATATATATATATATATATATCAGATACATATATATAAATTTTGCCATTTAATATTATTGAAATTTGATGAACGCCCTGGCTTTTCATAACAGACTATGAAAATGTGAAGATAATATTAATCTAAAGTCAAAAACAGCTGGAAATAGGTCAATTTGATCAGAAAGTCAAATGCTAATAATATGCTCTTGTTTAATAAATCGTGCAGTTTGTATTTGCTACATAATGTCATCATATTTTATTGCCACGAAGCAGATTGTGCCTACAAATTATGATGAAGCATTCATTTAAAAGCCTCGCAAAGAAGCCATAAGTCAGCTGCAATGGAACAAACCACCATGCACTTCCCCATAGGGCCAGTAGGGGGCACTGGCGCAATACAGCAGGCCCAATGTGTTGTGCCTGGCTTGCACTCAGAGATGTTTGCAGTAATTTAGTTCCACTGCCAATATATAAATAGGAATTCTGCTGTTAGCACAAAAGAGGAAAGGGTGGGCAGAGGGAGGGAGATAGTGCAGAATAAATGTAAATTGCTCCCTTGCTCCCATTTCTACATCCAAGTAATCAAGGAAAACAAGCTTTTTTCAACCCCTCACCCTCCTTTTTAATGAAAAATATGCAATTAGAAATAAAGCAAGAAATGACCCGAGCAGGACGGGGACACTCAAAAACTAGATGATCATGCTGGTAACCTGCAGCCGCACTAACCTCGTTTTGCTCGACTGGAAGGACAAAAGACGACGGCGAGATGTAAATGATGTTTGTTTTTGATGACACTAGCTCATCTTATGCTAATGAGGGTGCAGTGTGACACCCGTTAGCGGGCTGCCATCTATAGGTGCACCGCATGCTGGCCTTGCTGCCACAACAATGCCAAACATTTGGTGGCTATATAGGGGCCGCCCGGCTCAATGGGCCCTTTTTGTCTGGGCCAACAATAGCGGCCTAAAAAGTACTTAACAGCTGTGGACTGCACGTTGTTGCTTTGTGCACTTTATCAACCTTTTACTGTAACTTTGGAACATTGTCCCTTTGTTGCACGGCATCAGTCACGATTACAGCTTTAAACTTTCAGTGCATTTTGATAGTTATGTTTACCGTTTTGATTGTATTTTTTTCTCATGTTTATATTTTATTTTAAGTGACCACATTTTTTTTATTTTTTTATTTTTTTTATTTTTATGTACGTATATTGTGTCTAGTAAATGGTATTTTAAATGTTATCATATTGTTTTTATTCATATCATTTTAAATTACATTAAATCATATAATTATTATTTAATTTTTTTTAACAAAATCAGTAGTTTTCTTGCTAGAATGTAACAAGAATCCCTGAATTTCAGTAATTTTTTTTTGCTGAAACATGAAATAATCTATGTTCCTGTTCAAAATCAGTAGTTTTCTTGTTCAAATGGAACTAAATAATCCCCGATGTCGAACAAAATCAGTAGTTTTCTTGCTGTGTTTTTAAATATTTCTACGTTCGTGTTCAATATCAGTAGTTTTCTTGCTCAAATGTAAAAAAAAAAATTTTTATATCTGTGTTACGATCTTTCCAAGATGCGGCGGAACGACAGGAAACAGCTTGCAGGTAAGAAGGATGATTTATTGCCCATAAATCACCACAAAAATATGATGCGCGGTGCCCACGGCACGGAAAACAAGAATGGCTTCGCCAAAAGGCTGCGAGTCAAAAACACTAGGAGCAGGAACGACAACGTAACTTGTTGCATAGTAGCTAACAAAAGCACCAGACCGAGTGAGGCGAGAGGATGGAATAAATAGCTTTCTGATTAGTGCCCGGGAACAGGTGAGCGTCCCGAAAACTAATCAGAGGCAGGTGAAAATAATCAGCACCCAATCCAGCCCAGAAACTCAAAACAGGGGTCCTGAAACAGAACTTCAACAATTGAATCAAAACGTAACTAAACTATAATCCGGGCAACGGATCATGACAGTACCCCCCTCCTTAAGGGACAGATTCAAAATGTCCCAAAAAAATAAACAGGAAAAGTCCAAAGTCACGGGAGGGCGGAGGGGAGGACTCGGCGGTGGGTTGCCGGGCCAAGTGTCCCCAAATCCACCGGGGACAAGTCAGGTGGCGGCGGCGAGTGTAACGCTGCTGCAGCAGGCAAGGCAGGCGACGACGAGAAGGCGGACCTCAGCAGCATGTGAGTTCTCCACCCAAGTCTTGGGCGTCGCTGCTGTTGGCGCAAAAGGTGTCCATGAACTGGCCACTGAAGGAGCCACATGCGGGCGCCTGTTGGCCGACCCTGCGGCAGGCCAGCCGGAGGTCACAGTGGCAACGACACTGGAGATGAGGGCAGTGCCGTGGCACGGCCCGCCGGAGACGAGGATGATGACGGTGCCATGGGACGGCCCACCGGAGACGAGGATGATGACGGCGCTGTGGGAAGGCCCGCCGGCGACGAGGAAGATGGAGGCAGCGCTGTGGGAAGGCCCGCCGAAGACGAGGAAGATGGAGGCAGCCGTGGTGCTAGCGCAGGCGCTAGCCGCGGTATTGGCACAAGCGCTAGTCGTGGAGCAGGAACCGGAGGTTCACGTGGCGCAGAAGGTCGACGTGGAGCAGGAACCGCAACTAGCTGTGGTGCTGGCACGGGGACCAGCCATGGTACTGGCGCCGGAGCCAGCCGTGGTGCTGGTGCAGGAGCCAGCTGTGGTGCTGGCGCAGGAGCCAGCCTTGGACCAGGCACAGGAGGATGCCTTGGAGCAGGCAGAGGAGGAGGAGAGGATGGTGTCTGCAGGCCCACCAGAGAGAATGGCAGCATCTGCAGGTCCACCAGGGGGGATGGCAGCATCTGCAGGCCCATCTGGGTTGATGGTAGCATCTGCAGGGCCATCTGGGTTGGTAGCGGCATCTGCAGGCCCACCTGGGTTGATGGCGGCATCTGCAAGCCCACCTGGGTTAATGGCGGCATCTGCAGGCCCACCTTGGTTGATTGCGGCATCTGCAGGCCCATCGGGGTTGATGGCGGCATCTGCAGGCCCGCCTGGGTTGAGGTTAGCCGTGACCTTGGCGGAGGTGGCCTGGCTGGAGGTTGCGGATTGGCTTCCCGAAGAACAGGTGGTGGTGGTAGCAGCCTGGCTGGGCGCAACCCACTAGCACAGCTATCAGCCCTAGCCACCCCTCTCAGGAAACGAATGCCAGACTCTTCCTTCGATATTCGGAACAGTCTTTACGGGTGGGAGGGGGAAGGTTAGGAGGTGGCTAGAATTTCTCTCCTTTCGAGATTGTTCACAATGTCCTTTTATACTCCCAACAGGAGATTGTATAGGAGACAAGGAGGGAAAATCAAGTGAAGTGGGTTGAGCTAGCATCTTTGGGGGCGGAGCCAGAGTCCTTGGGGGCGGAGCTTGAGTCTTGGACGACGGGGACTGACCTGGTGAGTGAGTCTGTAAAAAATGTTCTGATAGTCCGCTATAATTAAATGAATGTCCTTAGCGGGAGACAGACAGAATTAATTCGATAAAAATGCTTGTTCTCTGACGTCATTACCAAGCGCCGGTAGGGTGACAACATCAGAGGGCGCCGGCGGAGTGACGGCATTGGGCGGGTATCCATCTTGCTAATAGCCCAGTCAGTGAACTGTTTGGCGAAGTGATGAATTGGATCACCAAACATCGGAGAAGTCGAAACAGGTTGTGGGGTGCTGCGTTCCGGAGGAGAAGCTTGCGGGATTGGCGTGTCTTGGCAGCGAGCCGAAGCCTTTTTGGACGGCTTTTGTCTTCGCTGACGCGTCCGGAATGGCGGTGCGGCGATGTCCCCGGGCCCAACGGAGTTGATAGGGACCGGCGAACCTCCGGGACCCCACATCATGTTCTCGATTTCCTCGGGGGAATAGCGCAGTGTCTCCGCCTCAATCGCTTCAAGCACCCTCCACGTATCCTCGTCAAACTCGTCGAAGCCAGCTGCGGAAGAACAGCATGCTGGTGCTTTTCTTTTACGATACCGGGGCATGACGATGCCGGAGGTCGTCTTTCCAAGATGCGGCGGAACGACAGGAAACAGCTTGCGGGTAAGAAGGATGATTTACTGTCCATAAATCACCACAAAAAATGCCCACGGCACGGAAAACAAGAATGGCTTCGCCAAAAGGCTGCAAGTCAAAAACACTCGGAGCAGGAACGGGAACGTGACTTGTTGCATAGTAGCAAACAAAAGCACCAGGCCGAGTGAGGCGAGAGGATGGAATAAATAGCTCTCTGATCAGTGCCCTTGAACAGGTGAGTATCCCGAACACTAATCAGAGGCAGGTGAAAATAATCAGCACCCACGACAACCCAGAAACACAAAACAGGGGTACTGAAACAAAACTTAAACAACAAGTGAATCAAAACATAACTAAACTATGATCCGGGCTACGGATCATGACAATCTGACCTCGATCATGAAATCAGTAGTTTTCTTGCTACAGTGTAACGTAACAGTTTTAATAATATGACCATAATATATCAATAAAATCACAAGCAAGTACAATATTTTTTTTTTCTACCAAGGAAAGTATATTGTGTGTCTGTTTCTTATTTATTTATTTTTAGATAAAGCTTGTTTAAGACATTAGTGTGTATTAGTACTATTGAGAACTTTTTATGAATGCATACATCTTAAAAGTGCAAATTTAAAAGTTAATAATAATGATGTGCATTTATTAGAAAAAAAATGAAAAAATGTGCTTATTTCATTGTTATTACTCATAAAGTACTAGCAATAATCAAATGTAGTGTTTAGGTTACAGGTCATAAGACTCACTTTTCTGAAGTGTGCAAAATAAATTAGGGCTGCAACTAACGATTAATTTGATCATCGATCAATCTGTCGATTATTACTTCGATTAATCGATTAATAATCGGATAAAAGAGACAAACTCCATTTCTATCTTTTCCAGTATTTTATTTAAAAAAAACAGCATACTGGCACCATACTTATTTTGATTATTGTTTCTCAGCTGTTTGTACATGTTGCAGTTTATAAATAAAGGTTAATAAAAAAAAAAATACAAATTTAAAAAATGTAATAAAAAAATTGCCTCTGCGAAATTAATCGCCTACTATTTTTATAATCGATTAGTTGTTGCAGCCCTAAAATAAATGAACCTCTAATGTATCATAACATCGTTAAACCCATAAACTAGTCTGCCTTTAAGAACGAGTCATGATATTTATGGTAAAAGCTGTAGATAACAGCTAATGCTAGCGGCTAATGCATTAAAAACTATATATGCATACACAGATGAAATATCACATCCAAACACTTCTGCATGCACGTCAAATTATTCCTGCCGACATGATTCAGTGAACAATGCAGCGGCCAAATGTATTTAAATGTATTCATTTTTCAGCCGCACAAAATAGAACATATTTTCGAATTCTAATCTGGCAGCGATTCTTATTCATGCGCATGATCATCGACACGCTTGTTCCGGAGACACGCTACTGACAATGATGTTGTTTTCCATGTAAGGAAAGCGGCACATGGGGGAAGAAATGCATAAAGTCATGTGGGAAATATGGACATCAAAGCAACCGTGTGCTGAAATTGAATTGGTTTTAAAAGTGGAACAAATACGTCCGGTTTTTATTCCCGCCCAATTAAAAGTTTCGATTTAAAGTGAGGGACAGGAAGTGTACATTCCTAACTGTCGGAGTTAGATTTAAGACTTAATATTTGGAGATTAGAGAAGACTCTGCAACATCGCGTGGACATCGGGGGCGGTACCTCTGGATTGGCAGACCGGGGTGGTGGTTCCTCTCTTTAAGAAGGGGAACCGGAGGGTGTGTTCTAACTATCGTGGGATCACACTCCTCAGCCTTCCCGGTAAGGTCTATTCAGGTGTACTGGAGAGGAGGCTACGCCGGAGAGTCGAACCTCGGATTCAGGAGGAACAGTGTGGTTTTCGTCCTGGTCGTGGAACTGTGGACCAGCTCTATACTCTCGGCAGGGTCCTTGAGGGTGCATGGGAGTTTGCCCAACCAGTCTACATGTGCTTTGTGGACTTGGAGAAGGCATTCGACCGTGTAACCCGGGAAGTCCTGTGGGGAGTGCTCAGAGAGTATGGGGTAACGGACTGTCTTATTGTGGCAGTTCGCTCCCTGTATGATCAGTGTCAGAGCTTGGTCCGCATTGCCGGCAGTAAGTCGGACACGTTTCCAGTGAAGGTAGGACTCCGCCAAGGCTGCCCTTTGTCACCGATTCTGTTCATAACCTTTATGGACAGAATTTCTAGGCGCAGTCAGGGCGTTGAGGGGATCTGGTTTGGTGGCTGCAGGATTAGGTCTCTGCTATTTGCAGATGATGTGGTCCTGATGGCTTCCTCCGGCCAAGATCTTCAGCTCTCACTGGATCGGTTCGCAGCCGAGTGTGAAGCGACTGGGATGGGAATCAGCACCTCCAAGTCCGAGTCCATGGTTCTCTCCCGGAAAAGGGTGGAGTGCCATCTCCGGGTTGGGGAGGAGATCTTGCCCCAAGTGGAGGAGTTCAAGTACCTCGGAGTCTTGTTCACGAGTGGGGGAAGAGTGGATCGTGAGATCGACAGGCGGATTGGTGCGGCGTCTTCAGTAATGCGGACGCTGTATCGATCCGTTGTGGTGAAGAAGGAGCTGAGCCGGAAGGCAAAGCTCTCGATTTACCGGTCGATCTACGTTCCCATCCTCACCTATGGTCATGAGCTTTGGGTCATGACCGAAAGGACAAGATCACGGGTACAAGCGGCCGAAATGAGTTTCCTCCGCCGAGTGGCGGGGCTCTCCCTTAGAGATAGGGTGAGAAGCTCTGTCATTCGGGGGGAGCTCAAAGTAAAGCCGCTGCTCCTCCACATGGAGAGGAGCCAGATGAGGTGGTTCGGGCATCTGGTCAGGATGCCACCCGAACGCTTCCCTAGGAAGGTGTTTCGGGCACGTCCGACCGGTAGGAGGCCACGGGGAAGACCCAGGACACGCTGGGAAGACTATCTCTCCCGGCTGGCCTGGGAACGCCTCGGGATCCCCTGGGAGGAGCTGGACGAAGTGGCTGGGGAGAGGGAAGTCTGGGCTTCCCTGCTTAAGCTGCTGCCCCCGCGACCCGACCTCGGATAAGCGGAAGAAGATGGATGGATGGATGGATGGATGGATATTTGGAGATTTGAAAAATATTTTGCAAGCTACTTAGAGAAGAAATTAAACTCAAGTGAAAAATAAAATAGTTTGAGCGAATATGTTTTATTAATAATAATAATAGATTTTATTTGTAAAAAATACTTTACATTGAGCAAACAACCTCAAAGTGCTACAGTGTATTGAAATAATAATAATAATAATAAAAATATAATAAAAAAAAATAAAAATAAAAATAAAGACTAGAACAGCCTAATAGCTAGAACTAGTATGCATATATCTATAAAAAGGCTTTTTTAAAAAGAAGGGTTTTTAAGCCTTTTTTAAAAGCATCCACAGTCTGTGGTGCCCTCAGGTGGTCAGGGAGAGTATTTCACAGACTGGGAGCGGCGGAGCAGAAAGCCCGGTCTCCCATAGTTCATAGCTTTGCCCTCGGAGGTTGGAGGAGGTTAGCCTGTCCGGAGCGGAGGTGTCGTGTGGAGGATTTGGGGGTGAGTAGTTCTTTGAGGTAGAGGGGGGCATTTCCATGTCTGCATGTTTGCTATTGTTCATAATAACGTGCAGGCATTAATTCGCGCCAGGTTTAGCAGTGTAATCCCGGCAGGCACAAGACTATAGCCGAGTGTACATGGACATAATTTATTTAATCGGATCATCATTCGGATTGGAACGTTCCTGTGTACATGGACCCTGAAAAAATTATCTGATCATCACGTGCATTTTCATGCATCGCACCTTAAATCGGAAGAATTTACTTTGACATAGTCAGGACTTAACACAAACGGAAATGTGTGTTATTATTTGTGCTACGGCGAGTTCGCTGACTGCACGTGCTGACTAAGCAGTGATTTCCACTGTAAACGGACGCAGCTTGTCCGGTATTTATTTGTCTTTTTTTTGTTTTGTTTCTGTTCACTACTTTTGTTTTACCGCTCTTTCTGAAATGGAGTTGTTCTGTGCATTTTACGTTGTGAATATGTACGGATTGTCCAAGTCCAGGTTTGTAGTTTCAATTGTCTATTGGGAGACATGCATGAGTTGTTTGTTTTTGTGTGTGTGGTTTCCTATACTAAATAAATACAATCACTATAAATCAACTAAAGTGACCACAACGCAATGAAATATAGGCACAAGCCTGCTACAGGGCTGTTGAAGTATACATCACTTAGCTGTGTATTTATACACATGCACATAAATGCACAGAATTTGAATATCCCAGCCCTGAGTAATGTAATGATTAATAGAATGTAAATAGCATCACAACAATAATTCTAAATTGGAAATTGGGGCTAACAAATATGTCCAATGCTTAAAAACAGGCCCGGCCAGGGTATGATATTCAGCTAGCAGTTAGCGTGTCATCTTGATGCCAAACAACCATTAGACTACAATGAAACGGACAAAATGAGTTGCATTGCAGTTTTAAGCACATAGCAAGTGATATGTAAATACGTCATTTGGAAGTCCCATCTTAAAACTCGTTTGTATACTTTAGCCTTTAAATTACCGTATTTTCCGCACCATTAGCCGCACCTAAAAACCACAAATTTACTCAAAAGCTGACAGTGCGGCTTTTAACCCGGTGCGCTTTATATATGGATAAATATTAAGATTCATTTTCATAAAGTTTCGTTCTCGCAACTTCGGTAAACAGCCGCCATCTTTTTTCCCGGTAGAGCAGGAAGCGCTTCTTCTTCTACGCAAGCAACCGCCAAGGTAAGCACCCGCCCCCATAGAACAGGAAGCGCTTCTTCTTGTACTGTAAGCAACCACCCGCCCCCGGAAGAAGAAGAAGCGCGCGGTGCATGCTGGGATATGTGACGTTTCATTTCCATTTGTGTGTTTATGTAAAGACCCCAAAATGGCTCCTATTAAGTGTGTTGTCTGTCTAATTATAAATAATGCAGACGAGGCGTGTTAACTGAGTTCTCAACGTTTACTCACAGCGTGCTCATAACCACATTCTAACTCCCAGCATACAACGCTTCTCAGGGCTACCGCGCATGCTCGTAACTATCGTTGCATGCTGGGTAGTGTAGTTGTTATATTTGCTAGCTCATAACATCACATTAAGAGACACGCTTACGCGCTTAATTCAATACTCGCCGTCATTCCGGGTGGATTGACAAAAGACCTCCAGCCGCTAGATATTGGTGTCAACAGGGCATTCGAAGCTAGACTGCTAACTGCGTGGGAACAGTGGATGACAGAAGGCGAACACACCTTCACTAAGACAGGGAGACAGCGCCAGACGACGCCAACATCTGCCAGTGGATCGTAAATGCCTGGGCAGATATTTCGGTCACAACTGTGGTCCGAGCTTTCCGGAAGGCAGGATTCACAGAACTGCTGGATAACAGTGACACTGACTCCGATGACTTCGACGAGACGGAACCGGCCATTTTGGATCTCACATTTGCCCAACTTTTCACTTCGGACACCGAAGACGAAGGATTTACGAATGAAGAATAACTTCAGAAAGTGAGCGCTATGTTTATTTTGTGTGTTGTGACATTAACGTTCGAGCAACATTATGTTGCTATTGCTCTGCACTATTTTGAATTTTACTATGTTTGTGATTGCACATTTGCGTACATTTTGGGAGTGAACAGAGTTGTTAGAACGCTGGTTTTTAATATATTATTAAAGTTTGACTGACCTATCTGACTGTTTTTTTGACATTCCCTTTAGCGCAGCGTAGGCGCGGCTTATAGTCCGGGGCGGCTTATTGGTGGACAAAGTTATGAAATATGCCATTCATTGAAGGTGCGGCTAATAATCCGGTGCGCCTTATAGTGCGGAAAATACGGTAGCCCCTCTTTTTAGACCAGTTGATCTGCCGTTTCTTTTCTTTTCTCCTCTGCCCCCCTCTCCCTGGGGGGGGGGGGGGGGGGGGGGGGGGGTTGTCACCCACATATAAGTTTTTCCTTGCCCTTATGTGGGCTCTGAACCGAGGATGTAGCTGTGGCTTGTGCAGCCCTTTGAGATATTTGTGATTTAGGGCTATATAAATAAACATCGATTGATTTAAAATTTCAAGACCCGTAGAAAAGAAAACATTAAAAACAAATAGAAAATAAGTGAGTGCGACCAAAAAAATTAAGTAATTTCTTGCAAACAAGCATTATACTGAAATAGGCTGTCTGTGAGCTGATGCAAAGTTTGCAATAAATTGCTAACTCAGTTTTATTCGTCTCACTCCCTTTACGTTTTTGCATTATGAAGCTTTTCTCAGAACATTTTTAAGCTGTGAAAGCGCAACATGTAGATAATTTATTTTTTTGTGTTTAAGCTGCCAGTTTTAAAACATTTGTACTGAACATTAATATGAATAATTTAATCGGTAATGTTTTGTAATATTATATCATGATAAATGTATACCTTTACATTACTTCAATATTGTATCATTATTCTGATGCATTTGATGCATTGTCTTCAACAATTAATGTTGAAAAATTAAATACAAATTATAGTATAAAAAAATGCAGTTTTGTATTAATACCTTCCTTGGCAGAAAAAAAGTTAAAGTACCAATGATTGTCACACACACACTAGGTGTGGCGAGATTATTCTCTGCATTTGACCCATCACCCTTGATCACCCCCTGGGAGGTGAGGGGAGCAGTGGGCAGCAGCGGTGGCCGCGCCCGGGAATCATTTTGGTGATTTAACCCCCAATTCCAACCCTTGATGCTGAAGAAACATTAAATATTGTTCTGACTTGTTGTATTATTGTTACACTGTATTAAAAAACAAAAAAAAAAAAAAAAAAAAAAACCTAACTGTGGATTTTACGGTACAAACTGGCAATTCAGTTGTCAGAATTTTACTGTAATATTTAACACCACATTAATGATAAATATGAAGAATTGGCTATTATAACCTAATGTAAAATGAAGAAAAGATAAATAAATTAAAGTAGCCACATCACTGATTTTGTTACGTTCAAAGCAAGAACACTACTTATTTTAAAATATGAATTATAAGCAAGAAAAAGATTAGACATTAAACAAGACAACTATTGAGTTCCAACAAAATTGACCGTCCCAGCAAGAAAACTACTGATTTGGAACAAGAACGTAGATTCTTTCATGTTTAAGCAAGAAAACTACTGATTTTGCTTAAGATCAAGGGTTGATTTGTTACATTCTAGTAAGAAAACTACTGATTTTGAACAACTTCGGGGATTATGTTGTTACATTTAAGCAAGAAACCTAATGATTTTGATGGAGATCAGGGATATTTTTTCTTTGGCATTTTAGCAGGAGAACTGATTTTTTTGAACAAGAACGAATATTATATAATGTCACAAGAAAACTACTGATTTTGAACAAGAATGTAGCATTGTATCATATCACCGAAAGAAAGCGACTGATTTTGATTGAGATCAGGGATTATTATGTTACATTTGAGCAAGAAACCTAAGGATTTTGATCGAGATCAGGGATTTTCTTTTTTTACATTTTAGCAGGATAACTACTGATTTTTTTAAACAAGAACGAAGATTATATAATGTCACAACAAGAAAACTACTGAATTTGTTTGAGAGCAGAGATGGGTTTTTTTCTTTCATTTGAGCAAGAAAACTACTGATTTTGAACAAGAATGTAGCATTGTATCATATCACCGCAAGAAAGCGACTGATTTTGATTGAGATCAGGGATTATTATGTTACATTTGAGCAAGAAACCTAAGGATTTTGATCGAGATCAGGGATTTTCTTTTTTACATTTTAGCAGGATAACTACTGATTTTTTTAAACAAGAACGAAGATTATATAATGTCACAACAAGAAAACTACTGAATTTGTTTGAGAGCAGAGATGGTTTTTTTTCTTTCATTTGAGCAAGAAAACTACTGATTTTGAACAAGAATGTAGCATTGTATCATAACACCGCAAGAAAGCTACTGATTTTGATCGAGATCAGGGATTATTTTGTTAAAATGTAAGAACACTACTGATTTTGATCGCAATCAGGGACATTTTTTTTTACATTTGAGCAACAAAACTACTGATTTTGAACATGGACATAGATTATTTAACTTCAGGCAAGAAAACCACTGATTTTGATCAACATCAGGGATTATTATGTTACATTTGAGCAAGAAACCTAATGGTTTTGATCGAGATCCGTTTTTTTTTTTTTTTACATTTTAGCAGAACTACTGATTTTTTTTTTTTTAACAAGAACAAAGATTATATAATTTCACAACAAGAAAACTACTGATTTTGTTTGAGATCAGGGATTATTTTGTTACAATGTAAGAAAACTACCGATTTCGATCGCAATCAGGGATATTTTCTTGTACATTTGAGCAAGAAAACTACTGATTTTGAACATGAACATAGATTATTTAACCTCACAGCAAGAAAACCACTGATTTTGATCGACATCAGGGATTATTATGTTACAAGAAAACTACTGATTCTGAACAAGACTTTCGATGACCTAATGTTTCAGCAAGAAAATGCCTAATTCTACCAAATTCAGTTATTACTTTGTTACATTCTAGGAAGAAAACTACTGGTTTTGAACAAGAACGCCAATTATTTAATGTTCCGGCAAGAATTTTTTTTTTGATCAAGACCAGAGATTATTTTTTACATTTTAACAAGCAAACTATTGTTTTGAAAACGAATGGAGAATAAGTTCATGGCACAGCAAGAGGACTACTGATTTTCATTGACATCAGGGATTATTTTGTTACATTTGAGCAAGAATACTACTGATTTTGAAAAAGAATGTAGATTGCTTAATGTTTCAGCAAGAAAATGACTAATTTGACCAAATTCAGTTATTACTGTGTTACATTCTAGGAAGAAAACTACTGGTTTTGAACAAGAACACCAATTATTTAATGTCCCAGCAAGAAAACTTTTTTTGATCAAGACCAGAGATTTTTTTTTTTTTTTTACATTTTAACAAACAAACTATTGATTTTGAAAAGGAATGGAGAATAAGTTCATGTCACAGCAAGAGGACTACTTATTTTGATTGAGATCAGAAATTATTTTTGGTACATTGCAAGAAAACTACAGATTTTCATTGTCATCAGGGATTATTTTGTTACATTTGAGCAAGAATCCTACTGATTTTGAACAAGAATGTAGATTAGTTAATGTTTCAGCAAGAAAATGACTAATTTGACCAAATTCAGTTATTACTTTGTTACATTCTAGGAAGAAAACTACTGGTTTTGAACAAGAACACCAATTATTTAATGTCCCAGCAAGAAAACTTTTTTTGATCAAGACCAGAGATTATTTTTTACATTTTAACAAGCAAACTATTGATTTGGAAAACAAATGGAGAATACGTTCATGTCACAGCAAGAGGACTACTTATTTTGTATTGAGATCAGAAATTATTTTTGCTACATTGCAAGAAAACTACTGATTTTTATTGTCATCAGGGATTTTTTTTTTTTACATTTGAGCAAGAAAACTACTGATTTTAAACATGAACATAAATTATTTAACTTCCCAGCAAGAACACCACTGATTTTGACTGACATCATTTTGAACATGAACATAGATTATTTCATGTTTCAGCAATAACATGATTGATGTTGACCTAATTCAGGGATTATTTTGTTACATTCTCGCAACAAAACTAAAGATGTTGAGAAAATAAATAAATAAACTAAAATAATAATTATGATATTATATGATTTAATGTAATGGAAGATAACATGAATAAAACAATGAAATAAAATAAAAACTAAAGAAACTAGAGAATTAAATGAATTTTATTTAACGTACTGAGTAAATAACAGAGAAAAGGAAAGATTAGGTTATGAGATATAAAGAAGAAACCTCACTAAAGATGGATTTACTGTACGTGATGTGCCATGCAACGATCCTGCTGCCAATGCTAACTAGCGATTAGCATACCGCTGTTAGCTGACACGCTCACTTTAGCGTGGTCGCGGACAAACTGACGTGACTTAGCATAATGCGGATAATGTCATTCGTGAAAATATGCACGCATGATGAATTTTTAATGGAGCTCCTCCTCCAGCTTAATAAACCTCAGAGTCGCGGCGCTGCTTGTTGTTTTACAACAAATGTTTCCCACTTAATTACTATGGATTTCACTCTTGTTGCCGGGGAAGAAAAATCTGCTCGGGTCCGCTTGCTCTTCAGTCACTCCAGCGAGCTCATCTTGTTTACTCCACTCCGCTGCATCTGCTGTTCTACACTAGTAGACATTTTTTATTTACTTACGACTATATCTATCTCTCTCTCTCTGTGTATATATATATATATATATATATATATATATATATATATATATATATTTATATATATATATATATATATATATATATATATATATATATATATATATATATATATATATATATATATATTGTCAGGACTTGGACTATGGCGTGGTTTGTTCTCCCGTGGTGCAAATGAACATTTGGACCAGACATGGCGTGAAGGTGAAGACATATCTAATTTTACTATAACAAAAAGAACAAACTAAAGGCGCGCACAAGGCGGAAGTACAAACTTGACAAACGAAACCAATACTTGCACGTAGGCAAAAAACTAAGGACATGAACAAAAGTCGCTAACTGTGGCATGAATCGAAAAAACTTACTCGGACAGGGCATGAAGTACGCAGAGGTAAACAGAGTGTGACAGGGGTATGAATGCGGGTGTCGCCAGCACGACAAACTGAAAACAATGAACTTAAATACTAGTGACATGATTAGTGAAAACAGGTGCGCGACTCAAAACGTGAAACAGGTGCGTGACGTGACAGGTGAAAACTAATGGGTTGCTATGGTGACAAACAAGAGTGCACAATGAGTCCAAACGTGGAACAGGTGAAACTAATGGGTAACTATGGAAACAAGACAAGGGAGTGAAAAGCCAGAAACTAAAGAGTCCAATAACTAAACAAAACAAAACAAAACATGACTAAAACAAAACATGATTACACAGACATGACATATATATATATATATATATATATATATATACATATATATATATACATATATATATATATATATATATATATATATATATATATATATATATATATATATATATATATATATATATATATATATATATATATATATATATATATATATTAAAAAAAAAAATATATATATATATATATATATATATATATATATATATATATACAGTCGTGATCAAAAGTTGACATACACTTGTAAAGAACATAATGTCATGGCTGTCTTGAGTTTCCAATACTTTCTACAACTCTTATTTTTTGTGATAGAGTGATTGGAGCACATACTTGTTGGTCACAAAAAACATTCATGAAGTTTGGTTCTTTTATGAATTTATTATGGGTCTACTGAAAATGTGACCAAATCTGCTGGGTCAAAAGTATACATCCAGCAATGTTAATATTTGCTTACATTTTGTGGTTCGGAGGGGAGGTGATGGCAACAGACACCAGGGGGTGTAATGTTCAATAATTTATTTTATATATATATATATATATATATATATATATATATATATATATATATAGATAATGATGCTAAACAATACTAACTAATAAACTAATCTAAAGAAATGGAGTGAGACAAAATCCAAGAGTGTGTATGGTGTAAGACTATGTGTGTAGTTAGCTGAGGTGTGTGTTACCTAATGTTGTCGAGAGCGAAGGAACACGGGCAGGCAGATGATCCAGGGCAGAGAGAGATCCGTGTCCAAGCGGGAGGTCGAGATGCAAGAGGCAGTCCGGGAAGCAGGGGGAGAAGCGAGGAATGTCGAGACGCACAGCTCGACACGTGGAACAAAGGCAGACTGCAGGAAGGACGACAAGGGAAAAGGTGAGACCATATAAACACGACGGAGGAAAACACAGAAAGCGAAGGAAGGTTTGCATAGAGCAGGATGATCGCTTACTGTACACCAACAGAAGATTATATTCCGGCACCGGCATAGCAGGTTGTGCAGGCTTATGAAGGCAGCTCCTTCATTACAGGCAGGTGCGCTGATTGCCGTTGAATGATTGCAGCTGGCGACTGCTGCAGGGCGGAGACGCGCCCGGCGCGTCCCTGGATCTGCGCGGCTGTGGGCGTGTCCCGAGGTGCGACAAGCAGAGCGCAAGGATGAGAGCGCATTGGAATGCGCCCTGGCTGTGACATTACATGTCCCTTGGCAAGTTTCACTGCAATAAGGCGCTTTCGGTAGCCATCCGCAAGCTTCTGGTTGAATTTTTGACCACTCCTCTTGACAAAATTGGTGCAGTTCAGCTAAATGTGTTGGTTTTCTGACATGGACTTGTTTCTTCAGCATTGTCCACACGTTTAAGTCAGGACTTTGGGAAGGCCATTCTAAAACCTTAATTCTAGCCTGATTTAGTCATTCCTTTACCACTTTTGACGTGTGTTTGGGGTCATTGTCCTGTTGGAACAACCAACTGCGCCCAAGACCCAACCTCCAGGCTGATGATTTTAGGTCGTCCTGAAATATTTGGAGGTAATCCTCCTTTTTCATTGTCCCATATAAAGCACCAGCTCCATTGGCAGCAAAACAGGCCCAGAGCATAATACTACCACCACCATGCTTGACGGTGGGCATAGTGTTCCTGGAATTAGAGGCCTCACTTTTTCTCCTCCAAACACATTGCTGGATATTGTGGTTAAACAGCTTAATTTTTGTTTAATCTGACATCACATGGACAAAGATAAGACCTTCTGGAGGAAAGTTCTGTGGTCAGATGAAACAATCATTTAATGGAAGTAAAGTACAGTGCCTATTTTGCAAATATTTTACTTCCACCATAACATTATTATTATTATATTAACATCTCATACGCATTAATTCATGAAAAAAGCGGAATTCGCCAATTTTCTTCTTTCTGGTTTTTGTTCTCCAATCTTCCCTCGCCACATTGCTCTTCAAATACTGCGGCTTCACCACATTGCAGATTTGTTTCTATTCTTTAAGCATAATCTTCATTCTTTTTGTCCTAAATTAGTCATTTTCAAGCATAAAAATGGATAAATAAACAAAAAATCGTCGGCGATCACTCGAAACGAGTATGACTGTCCTCCTGTTGGTGGGATTGCCTTCAGTAGAACCTGTGCGTGGAATCTTTTAAAGTGGGGAGACTGGTGCACAGACAGCCACCACACTGTCCTTGGCAAAGAGAAGGCCAGGGCCCAATGGCATGGAGACCAAGACAATTGGGGGCCCATCTTTGCTGCAGCCTTCTTCCGCCTTTGTGACCATTGTGGAGCTTCTATGCAACCATCATCCGCCCACTCCGCCGTTGAGGTCTTTTTCGACGAGGGAGACGCGCAGACTCCAACGTCACAACAAAAAATACAGTACTAATAAGTACTAACCAATCAGAGCACACTGTTTAATATCCTGGACACTGATTGGCTCAGCCTCAACCAACATCACTATATTGATGATACATATATTTAAAGAGGGTAATTAGGGTTAGGTGATGTGGCTGAAAAGTTATGACGATATAAGGTCGATATTGATAATTATTGATATTTTTTATGACCTATTGAAAATATGTAAATATTGTTATTTAAAATGTAACCTTCTTTCTTCTTATAAGGCAGAAAGGAAAGCAAAAGTCAACGCAAGCATGGAAAACACTCCAAAAATCAATATTAACACAATTCTAAAATCAAATTGAACACCTATTACACATTTTTTTATTAATATCGACATGTCTATCACGATATATATTGATATCGTTTCATCCTCCAGCCATACGGTGTAAAGGTGACTAAAGGGTGTTATTTCATGTCGAGAGGACTCTAATAATGTTTAGAAGGTAATAAACTAGGGATGTCCGATAATGGCTTTTTGCCGGTATCCGATATTCCGATATTGTCCAACTCTTTAATTACCGATATTGATATCAACCGATACAGATATCAACCGATATATGCAGTCGTGGAATTAACACATTATTATGCCTAATTTGGACAACCAGGTATGGTGAAGATAAGGTACTTTTTAAAAATTTTTATAAAATAAGATAAATAAATTACATGTTCTTGAATAAAAAAAGAAAGTAAAATTATATAAAAACAGTTACATAGAAACTAGTAATTAATGAAAATGAGTAAAATTAACTGTTAAAGGTTAGTACTATTAGTGGACCAGCAGCACGCACGGACTGTATCCCTTGCAGACTGTATTGATATATATTGATATATAATGTAGGAACCAGAATATTAATAACAGAAAGAAGTGTGTATCTTGTGTTTTTTATGTTGATTTAATAATTAAAAACAAAAAACAAAAAACAAAAACCCCGATACAGATAATAAAAAAAACGGTACCGATAATTTCTGATATTACATTTTAACGCATTTATCGTACATATTTATTCATTAATTATCGGACGATATTATCAGACATCTCTATAATAAACAGTTGTTTTTTTTTGTGAAAATATTGGATTTAGAATGAATCATTCATGTTTAGGGGTCAACTTGTACAAATTAGCAGCGATAAACGAGGGACGACCTTATTGTAACATAAAAGCATAATAATCGATATCAGCTTCCAGCAGACGCAAAAATAAGAAATATGCAAGAAATGCTTGATGAAGTTGAACAAAATAGTGCATAGTGGGAAAATATAAATTATAACCTAAGAAGAACTATTTTCTGCAGGTTTAGTGCCGGGAAGTTACAGCAGTGCTCTAAAGGGTGAGCGCGGCTAAGGTGGTGTTGTATTACCGGTCTTGGTGGGGACGAGTGCCTTGCATCATGTTAGGAATCAAACCGCTGGACAACAAGATGGTGCAACCAAATAGATAGTTGATACTTTTACCTGATTGGCTGTTAGCGTGTCACTCCCACCGATCAGAGATCTATTCCCGCGTTGCTAGGTTACCTGACCGCCAGTGCCTCTGTTCATGCAACCAACTTTGAACGCAAAACTTCCCTTTTTTTCTGTTTTCAAACACATTTTTTATTAATATCGACATGTCTACCGCGATGCATATTGATATCGTTTTATCGTCTAGTGACCAGAGGTGGGTAGTAACGCGCTACATTTACTCCGTTACATCTACTTGAGTAACTTTTGGGATAAATTGTACTTCTAAGAGTAGTTTTAATGTAACTTACTTTTACTTTTACTTGAGTATATTTATAGAGAAGAAACGCTACTTTTACTCCGCTACTTTTATCTACATTCAGCTCGCTACTCGCTACTCGCTACTAATTTTTATCGATCTGTTAATGCACGCTTTGTTTGTTTTGGTCTGTCAGACAGACCTTCAAAGTGCCTGCATTACTGGTGACGTTTCACTCCGTTCCACCAATAAAATGCAGTCACTAGTGACGTTTGACTCCGTTCCACCAATCAGATGCAGTCGCTGGTGACGTTGGACCAATCAAACAGAGCCAGGCGGTCACATGACCTGACTTAAACAAGTTGAAAAACTTATTGGGGTGTTACCATTTAGTGGTCAATTGTACGGAATATGTACTGTACTGTGCAATCTACTAATACAAGTTTCAATCAATCAATCAAAAGTGTGAAGGAAAAAAGACACTTGTTTTATTTCAAACGTACATCCCGTCACAAGCCTAAAGACTGACTGCACAGTTCCTGTCTTCACAATAAAAGTGCCGCTCCATCGCGCCTGCGCTTTCAAAATAAGAGTCTCCGAAAGCCAGCGCAAACAAGCTAGCAAGCTACGGAATTTGCCGCCAATGTATTTCTTGTAAAGTGTGTGAAAACGAATATGGAAGCTGGACAAATAAGGTGCCAAAAACCAACCACTTATGTGGTATTAGACAGAAAGGAGGAACTTTTTTTCTCCTGCATTTAAAAACGTGGACGTTATCAGCACTACTGTCTGATTACAATCAATGCAAGTCATCAGAATCAGGTAATACACCAACTTATATTCTTGTCTTCATGAAAGAAAGGAATCTATATGTGTTAAACATGCATGTATATTCATTAAAACACAGGTAAACAAAAACGGCAAAATAAATAAATATAAATTATATACTGTATATATATATGTATGTATATATATATATATATATATATATATATATATATATATATATATATATATATAAATGTGTGTGTATATATATATATATATATATATATGTGTGTGTATATATATATATGTGTGTATGTGTATGTATATATATATATATATACATATATATATATATATATATATATATATATATATATATATATATATATATATATATATATATATATATATATATATATATATATGTATGTGTGGGAAAAAAAATCACAAGACTATTTCATCTCTACAGGCCTGTTTCATGAGGGGGGGTACCCTCAATCGTCAGGAGATTTTAATGGGAGCATTCGCATACCATGGTTTATATAGGACAGAGAGTGGGTGGGTACAGGCTGGCCTAGGGGCGTGGTGATTGGCTCATGTGTTACCTAGGAGGTGTTTCCGTCTATGGCGGCATGTTGTTACAATTTCGCTGCGCTTGTTGAGGGATGACAGGTCTGGACGGTAAATAATAAACAGTTTCTCTTTCAAGCATAGGTTGCATCTTTTATTACCACTATTGTAAGGTGTGCTGGATGCAAGAATTTGCCATGTTATTGAATATTCAACATTATTGTCTTTGAGGTCCCAAATGTGTTTGCTGAGTTCTGTGGTATTTCGCAGGTTTTTGTTCCTGAAAGAAGCCTTGTGATTGTTCCATCTGGTTTTGAATTCTCCCTCGGTTAATCCTACATATGTGTCGGATGTGTTATATATATATATATATATATATATATATATATATATATATATATATATATATATATATATGTATATGATATGTGTGTGTATGTTACTCATCAGTTACTCAGTACTTGAGTAGTTTTTTCACAACATACTTGTTACTTTTACTCAAGTAAATATTTGGGTGACTACTCCTTACTTTTACTTGAGTAATAAATCTCTAAAGTAACAGTACTCTTACTTGAGTACAATTTCTGGCTACTCTACCCACCTCTGCTAGTGACTAAAGGGCGTTATTTCATGTCGAGAGGACTCTAATAATGTTAAAAAGGTAGTAAACAGTTTTTTTTGGGTGGAAATATTGGATTTAGAATGAATCATTCATGTTTAGGGGTCAACTTGTATAAATTAGCAGCGATAAACGAGGGATGACCTTATTGTAATATAAAAGCATAATAATCGATATCAGCTTCCAACAGAAACCTAGCAGGTGAGATCCTGGGATCCACTTGTGGAATGAACGAGAGAGTCCTGAGTGGGGGGGGGTTCCTATCCCCCTAGTGGCTCGGCGTCTCAGCTGGGAGCACAAAGCCTGTGAATGGCGCTGGGAAGCTTCTGCAAAGTCCTCGACGCGACGCGACCAGCAGCAGCAGACAAACGCCGCCAATTAGCCGAGGGCCCCTTACTCATTAGCCGTGTGTTCACATGTGATTAACAGAACACATTTGTTGTTCCACCTCTGCCGGGCAAACAGAGAAGCTCCACCCGACCCCCCCCCCCAGCCACTCCTCATATCTTCATTTATGTCCATTCAAAGACTTTATTATGCTGCTAACCGTGAGACCCCTCAGGGGAGAAAAGACCGTTACTGTATGGCACCTTTTCTTTCCCTCCGCAAGAAAAAAAAAAAAAATGTACGTTGTGAACTTGTTGAACATCCTGAAGACCACTTTTTAAACGGCTGAATACTTTCCTGGAGTGGCTTGTGTGGATTAGAAAGGAAGGTGTGGTATTGTGATGCTGGCGGCAGCTGCGCTCTCATGGCTGCATTTTTAGTTTTTACTTCTTTACAAAAATGCATAATGGCTTCCCGTACGGCAACATGGCGACACGACCGGTCTGCAACCAGCGGCTCTCTCTTTCGCGCCGCCCGAGTGGCTTACTGGAGCTTCTTAAAAAATGTATGAAATCAGAAAAAGATGGGGGAAAACATATATTTTTGTTTTAATAGGGTTTCTGTAGGAGGACAAACATGACACAAATCTCCCATCCATCCATCCATCCATCCATCCATCTTCTTCCGCTTATCCGAGGTCGGGTCGCGGGGGCAGCAGCCTAAGCGGGGAAGCCCAGACTTTCCTCTCCCCAGCCACTTCGTCCAGCTCTTCCCGGGGGATCCCGAGGCGTTCCCAGGCCAACCGGGAGACATAGTCTTCCCAACGTGTCCTGGGTCTTCCCCGTGGCCTCCTACCGGTCGGACGTGCCCTAAACACCTCCCTAGGGAGGCGTTCGGGTGGCATCCTGACCAGATGCCCGAACCCCCTCATCTGGCTCCTCTCGATGTGGAGGAGCAGCGGCTTTACTTTGAGCTCCCCCCGGATGGCAGAGCTTCTCACCCTATCTCTAAGGGAGAGCCATTTCGGCCGCTTGTACCCATGATCTTCTCCTTTCGGTCATAACCCAAAGCATAGGTCATGAGCTAGGGAACGTAGATCGACCGGTAAATTGAGAGCTTTGCCTTCCGGCTCAGCTCCTTCTTCACCACAACGGATCGATACAGCGTCCGCATTACTGAAGACGCCGCACCGATCCGCCTGTCGATCTCACGATCCACCCTTCTCTCACTCGTGAACAAGACTCAGAGGTATTTGAACTACTCCACTTGGGGCAGGGTCTCCTCCCCAAACCCTGAGATGGCACTCCATCCTTTTCCGGGCGAGAACCATGGACTCGGGCTTGGAGGTGCTGATTCTCATCCCAGTCGCTTCACACTTGGCTGCGAACCGATCCAGTGAGAGCTGAAGATCCTGGCCAGATGAAGCCATCAGGACCACATCATCTGCAAAAAGCAGAGACCTAATCCTGCAGCCACCAAACCGGATCAACTCAACACCTTGACCGCACCTTGAATTTCTGTCCATAAAAGTTATGAACAGAATCGGTGACAAAGGGCAGCCTTGGCGGAGTCCAACCCTCGCTGGAAACGTGTCCGACTTACTGCCGGCAATGCGGACCAAGCTCTGACACTGATCGTACAGGGAGCGGACCACCACAATCAGACAATCCGAGTACTTTCTGAGCACTCCCCACAGGACTTCCCGAGGGACACGGTCGAATGCCTTCTCCAAGTCCACAAAGCACATGTAGACTGGTTGAGCAAACTCCCATGCACCCTCAAGGACCCTGCCGAGAGTAGCGAGCTAGTCCACAGTTCCACGACCAGGACGAAAACCACACTGTTCCTCCTGAATCCTAATTGTTAGAAATCCCACTGTTTATATTAAACATGCTTCACTGATGAGAGGATTTGGCGGACGCGGTTTTGTCCTACTAATTTTGGCGGTCCTTTGACGGCAAATCAACCTATCCCTCGGAGCATGTTTTTGGAGGTGGGACGCAGTCAGGGGGAGAACATGCAAACTCCACACAGAAAGACCCCGAGCCCTGGATTGAACCCATTGTGAGGCACACACACCAACCCCTGTTCCACTGTGCTGCCTGCAGTGCCATGTGGGCTTTTCTATTTCTGGGGCTGAGGTTGCCAAGGTAGTTGGATGAAGTCCACCCACAGTTCCTTAAGGCTCTGGATGGTGTGGAGCTGTCTTGGTTGACAAGACCTTGTAGCATCCCATGGTATTAAGGGGCGGTGCCTCTCGAATGGTAGACTGGGATGGTGGTTCTTCTCCTTCAGAAGCGAAAACGGAGGGTGCGTTCTAACTATCCCGGGATCACAATCCTCAGCCTTCCTGGTAAGATCTATTCAGGTCTACTGGAGAGGAGGCTACGGCGGATAGTCAAACCTCGGATTCTAGGTGGAACTGTGGATCAGCTCTATACTCACAGCACGATCCTTGAGGGAGTTTGCAGAAAGTCTTCGACCGTGTCCCTTTGGAAAATCCTGTGGGGAGTGCTCAGAGATTGGGTGTGATCGATGTCAGAGCTCGGTCTGCTTTGCCGGTAGTAAGTCAGAACTCTTTCCAGTGAAATTTGGATCCCCCTTTGTCCCCGATTCTGTTCGTAACTTTTATGGACTTCATTTCGAGGCGCAATTGAAACTCTCAGTAGCCCAACCGATGTCTGCATGACCGGTGACTTGCACATATCCATTTAACACAAGGGACATACCCCACTAAAGGCATACAAGCATGCGGCTTATCTTCATTTTGTTTGTTAACCTAGCCTCACACACAAACAAACACACACACACATACAAACACACACATTTGACCCCACTGTGTTGCTTTAAAGGTGCTTCTCCTTGCATGGCTCTAATCCGATAAAAATGTGCTTAATAGTGTTTGTAGACTTTTCAAAGGCTCTATTGCGGGCGAGGCCGACATGAGGCGTACGAGCACTGACAGGAATATTAAGCAAGGCAGACATGGCCATATAGAATATAAATGGGCTTATTTTACAGCGCAGTCCTCTGCAAACCGATGCACAGACTTCTCTCTTTGCAATAAATCATTCCCATTCAGACAGCTTCTACTCTTAGGCCATTGTTTAATACTATCTGCAAAAGAGAGGAAGGGGAGGTAAATAAATTGGTTTACAAAGAAAAAAAGAGAGAATGGGTGCTGCAGTTGGGAACAACATGATAGGCTGTTGAAAGGTAGAAAGTAGTTGATTTATTGATGATAATACATTTGGGGATAAAAGAAAGCTGCAGAGTGTCAGAGGGGGCTGATTTCAAAGGGGAACATTATCACCAGACCTATGTAAGCGTCAATATATACCTTGATGTTGCAGAAAAAAGACCATATATTTTTTTAACCGATTTCCGAACTCTAAATGGGTGAATTATGGCTAATTAAACGCCTTTCTAATATTCGCACATCGGGAAGCAATCCGCCATATTCTCAAACACCGAGTCAAATCAGCTCTGTTATTTTCCGTTTTTTCGACTATTTTCCGTACCTTGGAGACATCATGCCTCGTCGGTGTGTTGTCGGAGGGTGTAGCAACACGAACAGGGACGGATTTAAGTTGCACCAGTGGCCCAAAGATGCGAAAGTGGCAAGAAATTGGACGTTTGTTCCGCACACTTTACCGACGAAAGCTATGCTACGACAGAGATGGCAAGAATGTGTGGATATCCTGCGACACTCAAAGCAGATGCATTTCCAACGATAAGGTCAAAGAAATCTGCCGCCAGACTCCTATTGAATCTGCCGGAGTGTGTGAGCAATTCAGGGACAAAGGACCTCGGTAGCACGGCAAGCAATGGGCTCCCGCAGACGAGCGAGCTAAAACCCTAGCTTCCCTGGCCGGCGGACATCAAGTCCAAAACTGGACAGATCAGCTTTCACGAAAAGAGCGCGGATGAGGGTATGTCTACAGAATATATTAATTGATGAAAATTGGGCTGTCTGCACTCTCAAAGTGCATGTTGTTGCCAAATGTATTTCATATGCTGTAAACCTAGCTCATAGTTGTTAGTTTACTTTAATGCCAAACAAACACATACCAATCGTTGGTTAGAAGGCGATCGCCAAATTCGTCCTCGCTTTCTCCCGTGTCACTGGCTGTCGTGTCGTTTTCGTCGGTTTCGCTTGCATACGGTTCAAACCGATATGGCTCAATAGCTTCAGTTTCTTCTTCAATTTCGTTTTTTGCTACCTGCCTCCACACTACAACCATCCCATCCATCCATTTTCTACCGCTTATTCCCTTTGGGGTCGCGGGGGGCGCTGGAGCCTATCTCAGCTACAATCGGGCGGAAGGCGGGGTACACCCTGGACAAGTCGCCACCTCATCGCAGGGCCAACACAGACAGACAGACAACATTCACACTCACATCCATATACGGTTCAAACCGATATGGCTCAATAGCTTCAGTTTCTTCTTCAATTTCGTTTTTCGCTACCTGCCTCCACACTACAACCATCCGTTTCAATACATGCGTAATCTGTTGAATCGCTTAAGCCGCTGAAATCCGAGTCTGAATCCGAGCTAATGTTGCTATAGCTTGCTGTTATTTCCGCCATGTTTGTTTGTGTTGGCTTCACTATGTGACGTCACAGGAAAATGGACGGGTGTATATAACGATGGTTAAAATCAGGCACTTCGAAGCTTTTTTTAGGGATATTGCGTGATGGGTAAAATTTTTAAAAAAACTTTGAAAAATATAATAAGCCACTGGGAACTGATTTTTAATGGTTTTAACCCTTCTGAAATTGTGATAATGTTCCCCTTTAAAAGGGGAAGAGACTTGGGAGAAACTCCAGCTAAAAGAGCAGAATGAGAATAGTATTTAGTTTTTTGGAATAGCATTTTAGTTTTGAGCCAGCCATGCGATGATCGACGTAACAATGCAATCTAAGTCTCGGTGTCACTGGCAGATAAATATTTTGTCAGAAATGCTGAAGCTTAACGACATATTTTGCTACTTTTGGCTGAGGAGAGTAGTCGAGTCCATCAGATTGCAGCTGATTTGTAGAAGCATATCATTTATACTCTTCTCTGCCATGCATCAATACGACAGGAGAGGAGACAGGAGACCTGTACTTGATAGGACACTGCGGCATTTGTGAGTTCTCGCTGCAGCTGCACTCAAAAGGAGAACATGGAGGACGCTTTGCAGGTACTGTATGGAATAGAGATGTTTAGAATGCAACATTAAACATGCTTATATAACTGACAATTGATACAATAATGAGAATTTAGACTCCCTCTGCCACGTTTTTTTTTTTTTTTTTTTTTGCAGAACGACCTATGACTAGGGCTTTGTGCAACAATTTAAAAACCCCGTTTCCATATGAGTTGGGAAATTGTGTTAAATGTAAATATAAACGGAATACAATGATTTGCAAATCCTTTTCAACCCAAATTCAATTGAATGCCCTACAAAGACAAGATATTTGATGTTCTAACTCATAAACTTTATTTTTTTTTTTTTTTTGCAAATAATAATTAACTTAGAATTTCATGGCTGCAACACGTGCCAAATACATGGCCTTTCCTTTTAACAACACTCAGTAAACGCTTGGGAACTGAGGAGACACATTTTTTAAGCTTCTCAGGTGGAATTCTTTCCCATTCTTGCTTGTTGTACAGCTTAAGTTGTTCAACAGTCCGGGGGTCTCCGTTGTGGTATTTTTGGCTTCATAATGCGCCACACATGTTCAATGGGAGACAGGTTTGGACAACAGGCAGGCCAGTCTAGTACCCGGACTCTTTTACTATGAAGCCACGTTGATGTAACATGTGGCTTGGCATTGTCTTGCTGAAATAAGCAGGGGCGTCCATGGTAACGTTGCTTGGATGGCAACATATGTTGCTCCAAAACCTGTATGTACCTTTCAGCATTAATGGCGCCTTCACAGATGTGTAAGTTACCCATGTATTGGAAACTAATACACCCCCATACCATCACAGATGCTGGCTTTTCAACTTTGCGCCTATAACAATCCGGATGGTTCTTTTCCTCTTTGGTCCGGAGGACACGACGTCCACAGTTTCCAAAACATTTTTTAAATGTGGACTCGTCAAACCACAGAACACTTTTCCACTTTGTATCAGTCCATCTTAGATGAGCTCAGGCCCAGCGAAGCCGACGGCGTTTCTGGGTGTTGTTGATAAACGGTTTTCGCCTTGCATAGGAGAGTTTTAACTTGCACTTACAGATGTAGCGACCAACTGTAGTTACTGACAGTGGGTTTCTGAAGTGTTCCTGAGCCCATGTGGTGATATCCTTTACACACTGAACGTTACAGAATGTGTAAGAAAAAGTTGTAATAGTGGGATATACCGTAAAATACAAACAACCTAAGACCTTTGCACAGCATTTTTGTAGTTCTAAGTTGTCTTAAAGGATGTTAAACATTTGTCACTGCAGTTTTTAGGTCAGTTTGTAGGCATTTAACCTCAACTCCTGCCTTATGAGCCACTCTGACGCAGAAATGAGAAGACGATGACATACTGCATTGAATGTTTAAAACGTAATTCCCCACTCTATCTCAAAAAGGACCCTTTTTTTTTTTCTCCTCAATTTTGAAGCTCCCTCCCAATCGATGGCAAATTGCTCCATCTCTCAGGGCAGCCAAAGCCCTCGTCCACAATATAAAAGCACATCTCTCAGCGAGGAAAGGAGAGTCAGAGCCCTAATTTAGTCTGCAATAAAAAAAATAAAAAAAAAACAGCAGGAGGGAGGGAGTGCTTAGAGAAACGGACTCTTTCCAGGAGATTAATCATCAAAATTTAATGGATATCAAATAATTAATACAGTAGAACGTACAGCTTGTATTACTGTGACTTTCCCTGGATCGATCATGTGCAGGAAAATCCATAATTAAAATTATGCCAGCGACAGCAAATCATTAAGATTTCTATTCAGGAGCTGTCATGCTTGGGGAAAATGAAATATGCACCCCCCCCCCCCCCCCCCCACCAGCGATACATTGGCTATTAGACACAGAAATAAATTATAACTGCCTCCTACAAAAATGGGTGCTTGATTATATGAGAAAAGCATGCCATCAATCTTGTGTGAATGAATCCTCCATATTACAGTCTCACATAAAACAAGAGTTATAACAAATATCCTTCATTTGCCTCAAATATTCACCTCATATACAAGTTGTCAAGCTTTTGTGTGACAATTACAATTCTAAAATATGGCATTGTAATGAAATGTATTAAATATTCTTAATGGAAAACCGCATGTTTTATTTTCTTCCAATTTTGCTTATCCACACACACGCTATATGTGAGACAAGAACACATGTCTTTCACACACACAGAGCGCATAGCAATGCTAGACTCCAGCAGCACTGAGAGCGGACCCAGCCAAACTGACGTTGCGATTTTCACTGCGGACAAAAAAAAACGCACCAAAGTTAGGCTCCACGTTTCCAAAAATGCGCTAGCTCGATGCTAATATACATTGGCTTTGCTATTTACCGGCAGCGTTTCTGGGTGTTGTTGATAGATGGCTTTCGCTTTGCATAGTAGAGTTTTAACTTGCACTTACAGATGTAGCGACGAACTGTAGTTACAGACAGTGGTTTCCTGAAGTGTTCCTGAGCCCATGTGGGGATATCCTTTACACACTGATGTCGCTTTTTGATGCGGTACCGCCTGAGGGATCGAAGGTCCGTAATATCATCGCTTACGTGCAGTGATTTCTCCAAATTCTCTGAACCTTATGATGATATTACGGACCATACATGGTGAAATCCCTAAATTCCTTGCAATAGCTGGTTGAGAAAGGTTGTTCTTAAACTGTTACTGACAGTGGGTTTCTGAAGTGTTCCTGAGCCCATGTGGTGATATCCTTTACACACTGATGTCACTTGTTGATGCAGTACAGCCTGAGGGATCGAAGGTCACAGGTTTAGCTGTTTACGTGCAGTGATTTCTCCAGATTCTCTGAACCCTTTGATGATATTACGGACCGTAGATGGTGAAATCCCTAAATTCCTTGCAATAGCTGGTTAAGAAAGGTTTTTCTTAAACTGTTCAACAATTTGCTCACGCATTTGTTGACAAAGTGGTGACCCTCGCCCCATCCTTGTTTGTGAATGACTCAGCATTTCATGGAATCTACTTTTATACCCAATCATGGCACCCACCTGTTCCCAATTTGCCTGTTCACCTGTGGGATGTTCCAAATAAGTGTTTGATGAGCATTCCTCAACTTTATCAGTATTTATTGCCACCTTTCCCAACTTCTTTGTCACGTGTTGCTGGCATCAAATTCTAAAGTTAATGATTATTTGCACAAAAAAAAAAAAAGTTTATCAGTTTGAACATCAAATATGTTGTCTTTGTAGCATATTCAACTGAATATGGGTTGAAAATGATTTGCAAATCATTGTATTCTGTTTATATTTACATCTAACACAATTTCCCAACTAATATGGAAATGGGGTTTGTAAATAAACATTGATTGATTGATTGATTAATATGGAGGTCACAGCATGTAAATTGCACGTTGTTGGCAGTTTTTTTGTAGAGTGCTTTACAGGCAAAATCGTAGAATCCCCATTACCTAAATTCATACTTGCCAACCCTCCCGAATTTTCCGGGAGACTCCCGAAATTCAGCGCCTCTCCCGAAAACCTCCCGGGACAAATATTCTCCCGAAAATCTCCCGATTTTCAGCCGGAGCTGGAGGCCACGCCCCCTCCAGCTCCATGCGGACCTGAGTGAGGACAGCCTTTTTTCCCTACGGGAGGACAAATGGGTGACAAGAACTAAATCATCCAGACTAGGGATAAATTGTATTATTATGTTTATCTTACCTAAAAATAAATATATTTATTAATTAAAAAATAAATAAATAAAATAAATGTTTACTATATTTTGCTAAAAACATCAAAATTAATGGTATTTTTATTTGTATTTTTTCTGACTCCTTATTACATCCAGCCATAGATCTATACATTAAAATAAACATATTTGAAATAATTAATTTTAAATTATCATAATAATTAATTTAAAATGACCATATTTAATTATTGAAATAATTGCTTGTTTATCAACAACTTTAGCATTTTATTCATTACATTTTGAAGCTCTCAGAAGCCAAGTTATGTTATATTCCTTAAGATTTATTTATGCAAGTTTGAAGTATCAATTATCTAAACACAGTTTTGTTTGCATATTTTCAGGATGTAGATATATATTAGAGATGCGCGGATAGGCAATTATTTCATCCGCAACCGCATCAGAAAGTCCTCAACCATCCGCAATCCACCCGATCTAACATTTGATCAGAACCGCATCCGCCCGCCATCCGCCCGCACCCGCCCGCACCCGCCCGTTGTTATATATCTAATATAGACGATGCAAGGCATTAGTGAGGTTATAAAGCTTTTGCCTGTTAAAGAAAGGAGACTGATCCAATGCAGCACAGACATTCGCGTGCCACGCTGTCACGACCCAGACGCACACCAGTGCGCAATCATATGGGAGCCGCGCTGAGCGCACCTCCAAGCGCGTCTCGCTGCCGGCGACGGCCGGGTATATGGGCCCGACGCTCCAGCGCCATCCATTTTCAGGGCTAGTTGATTCAGCAGGTGGGTTGTTACACACTTTCCTGAGATCCAGGGTCAACGCAGCCGTCTACCAGCAAGTTTTAGAGCACTTCATGCTTCCTGCTGCTGACCTGCTCTATGGAGATGGAGATTTCAAGTTCCAACAGGACTTGGCGCCTGCACACAGCGCAAAATCTACCCGTGCCTGGTTTACGGACCATGGTATTTCTGTTCTAAATTGGCCCGCCAACTCCCCTGACCTTAGCCCCATAGAAAATCTGTGGGGTATTGTGAAAAGGAAGATGCAGAATGCCAGACCCAAAAACGCAGAAGAGTTGAAGGCCACTATCAGAGCAACCTGGGCTCTCATAACACCTGAGCAGTGCCAGAAACTCATCGACTCCATGCCACGCCGCATTAACGCAGTAATTGAGGCAAAAGGAGCTCCAACCAAGTATTGAGTATTGTACATGCTCATATTTTTCATTTTCATACTTTTCAGTTGGCCAACATTTCTAAAAATCCCTTTTTTGTATTAGCCTTAAGTAATATTCTAATTTTGTGACACACGGAATTTTGGATTTTCATTTGTTGCCACTTCAAATCATCAAAATTAAATGAAATAAACATTTGAATGCATCAGTCTGTGTGCAATGAATAAATATAATGTACAAGTTACACCTTTTGAATGCAATTACTGAAATAAATCAAGTTTTTCAAAATATTCTAATTTACTGGCTTTTACCTGTATATATAGCTGTCAATATACTCCTCCCTTCTTAACCACGCCCCCAACCACGCCCCGCCCCACCCCCGACCACACCCCCACCACCTCCCGAAATCGGAGGTCTCAAGGTTGGCAAGTATGCCTAAATTAGGCCATAAACAAAATCTTGTTCAGGGCCACAAAAAGCCTGTTCATGCCCTGCCTCTGTTACGGCTCTGATGTGATCGCCGGAGGCAACTGTGTCACCACCGCGCCCCGCCGAGGGGCGATGTGGAAAAAAGGTTAAAAAAGGTGTCAGCGTTTGCCATCAGTGGAAAAGGGGGCTACAAGGTGCATGTCTATGATGGCCAGCCCGTGCCAAATCAAAAATACCTTCCAGCACAACAAAGCATCATATTGCCCTGTCATATCGCCGCCGTTATCCGTATTGCTCTGCGCCAACAGCGAGGTCTTTGCAATCATTCCGCCGCATTTTCACATTTTGCTCTCTCGCTCACTCTGGAGAAATGGCTTGTAAAATGTCTCATCTTCCATGAAAATATCATCGGCAGTGTATTATTAACGCGGATGGACACAGGCTGTCGGAGTGTGTGTTGTTTGCTTTTTAAAGATCCCCCGAAGCACAAATCAAAGCTGAGGTCATAAGCTGCGCTTGTGATGTATAAATATATATATATATATATATATATATATATATATATATATATAAAAAAAAAAGAAATACATGAGAGCGAGCTGTGGGCCAAACTGTGCTGAGGTCCATCTCATAAGCAATGAGGAGCAATAGCAGTATTTCTGCAGGAAATCTGTAATGAAATGTACTTGGAATCGATCTAAATATTACACTCCATAAACCACAATTATGTGCTCATGCTTTTAAATCAGAGTCCATAACATCCAGAAGATTACATTTCAACTTTAGGAGATATAATGAAAATGTGTGTAGCAATTTCTCTAATCTTATTAAATATTGACTTCACGTCTACATGTTAGCGTTGTGACTGCAGTCAGTTTTATGCTCATCATAACTACACACCCATTTGATTATTTGTCTAGGCTAGTGGGAATTCACATTTCTAAACCGGAAATCCAAAAAAAAAAAATCAATAACTCATCTGGGCTAAGCCCCGGATCTTCTTCAGTCCACAATCAGTCCCTGCTAAACACGACGCAAATGTGGCCATTACGGGTATCGAATTCGGTACCTTTATAGGCACCGATCGAATTTGGGTATAAATTCACCTAAAAATCAAAGAGTGCCAAATTTAGATACCCTTTGTTGCACGTGGCATCAGGTCGGTTCAAACACTTGGTGGGGAAACAAGCACACAAGCAGCACTCAGAGCAGACTCAGATAGACTGACTCTAGGTCAGTGCTTTTCAAATAGAGGAGTGGGGCCCCCCTGTGAGCAAGTTCAAATGCGGGTGGGGGACAGGGGAAGGGGTGTGTGAGAGGCAATAATGTTATGTGTCCTCAGTGTTAGTATATTATTCTTGACACATACCGATTCAAATATAAAATATCAACTTCAGTGGGGGCAGGGGCGAGAAATAAATTATGTCCCTTGGTGGTGGGGGTGGGGAGTAGGGCGTGACAAAAAATAATTAAAAAAAACATTGCTCAATGTAATGTTGTAATTTTCCATGCCAACCAAGCAAGCATGCCTGATAGAAAATGCTTACTGCGGGGTTCGTTCCCCCGGGATGCAGACGGACCACTCCGGACAAGACGTGCAGGTAGGAACATGATTTAATACTCAAAATCAAACACGAACCAAAAAAACAGAAAACAAGCAAAAGGAAAAACGTGGCGATCGCACGGGAAGCTGAGGTACCAAGTTAGCTCAGGAAGCATAAACTAGGAGTCAAGAAATATTAACGTGACTTGTTGCACGAAGCAAACAATGAAGCCAGACTGAGCGTGGCGAGAGAGGTGAATCAATAGCTCTCTGATTAGTGGTCGACAACAGGTGAGCATGCCGACCACCAACCAGAGGCAGGTGAACCCAATTAATCCCCATGGAAACTAAAACAAACTCAGAGGTGCACAAACAGGAACTAAGGGAGTCCAAATTTAACAGAAAATAACAAAACAAACCGCCAGAAAAAGTAAGGCGTTTTCTGACGGAGAGTTTATTAAGGAGTGCTTACTGGACTCTGTTGCGTTGATATGCCCGGAAACTTGGAGCTTCAGCTGAAGAACAGATCGGCCGACTTTGACTGTGTTTCGCTGGCTTTGGATGAGAGCTGCGATGTACGTGACACCGCCCAGCTGCTCATCTTCTTACGTGGGATAACTGCAGACTTTCAAATCACGGAGTAGCTGGCAGCCATGCAGTCAATTAAAGAGACAACCACAGGTAATGACTTGCTCACATAGGTAAAATGCGTGTTTGGACATGTTAGGACTGAAATGGGACAAGCTGGCAGGTGTGACAACAGATGGTTGTCCAAATCTGACGGGGAAAAATGTTGGACTTTTAAAGAGGATGCAGTATAAACTTTAAATTAACCCTGTGCAGAAATTGACATGTTTGCATTGTATTATACATCAGGAAGTGTAGTGTAAGACAGTGTTAAAAATAAAACTATCAAAAGCAATCTGCTTTTGTATAAAGTTAAGTTAGGTCAAATGAAATTATTATTATTATTATTAATTATTATTATTATTATTATTATTATTATTATTATTATTATTATTATTATTATTATTTATCTTACGGTATATCAAAAATAATATTGAGCAAAATTTAATTGAAATATTGTTGATGTGGCCCTCCAGAAGTGCTCGGGTTTCTCATATGATTTGCCTAATTGACTGGACAGGACAGCTAAGAAAAAAAAATGTAGAAAAAAAAATGGTTCGTTTTTTTTAAATCAATTCAGAATCGTTGCAAATAAGAATTGCAAATATTTCGAAAAGCGATTTTTTTTTTTTTGACACCCTTACTAACTACCGTATTTTCCGCACCATAAGCCGCCCTGGGTTATAAGCCGCGCCTTCAATGAACGGCATATTTCAAAACTTTGTCCACCTATAAGCCGCCCCGTGTTATAAGCCGCATCTAACTGCGCTAAAGGGAATGTCAAAAAAACAGTCAGATAGGTCAGTCAAACTTTAATAATATATTAAAAACCAGCGTGATGTGGGCGCACATGGAGTCGTATATCAACATGGACGGAGCTGCGTGAAAAAAGCCACCCGGCCTCTTCGCGTAAACTTCCCTTAACCACTCGCTCATCTTTTCTTCATCCATCCATCCCTTCGAGTTAGCTTTTATGATAAGGCCGGCTGGAAAGGTCTCTTTTGGCAAGGTCTTCCTTTTGAATATCACCATGGGTGGAAGTTTCTGGCCATTAGCATGGCAAGCTAGAACCACAGTGAAGGATGACTTCTCATTCCCTGTGGTGCGAATATTCACCGTACGTGCTCCCGTTGTATCCACAGTGCGGTTCACAGGAATATCAAAAGTCAGTGGAACCTCGTCCATGTTGATAATGTTCTCTGGCCGGATCTTTTTTTCAGCTATCTTGTTTTTACAATATGCACGGAAAGTAGCCAGCTTTTCTTGAAAGTCTTTAGGCAGTTGCTGTGAAATAGTAGTCCGTGTGCGGATGGAGAGATTGCGTCTTTTCATGAACCGGAAACCTGTCGCTTAGTAGGAGCCATTTTGTGGTCTTTACAGATGTAAACACACAAAGGAAATGAAACGTAATATCCGCGCGCTTCTTCTTCTTCTACGGGGGCGGGTGGTTGCTTACAGTAGAAGAAGAAGCGCTTCCTATTCTATGGGGGCGGGTGCTTACCTTGGCGGTTGCTTGCCGTAGAAGAAGAAGCCCTTCCGCTTCTACGGGGAAAAAAGATGGCGGCTGTTTACCGTAGTTGCGAGACCTAAACTTTATGAAAATGAATCTTAATATTAATCCATATATAAAGCGCACCGGGTTATAAGCCGCACTGTCAGCTTTTGAGTAAATTTGTGGTTTTTAGGTGCGGCTAATAGTGCGGAAAATACGGTAATCAACTGAAAGGCCCACCAATGTCTTTGTAGAATAAAACCAAAATGTAACACATCTCCAGGGAGAAAATCCTGTCCCAAAAAGCAGCAGCAGCCTGCACACCTAAATCATTCATAAATGTTTACGTAGCGCCCGATGCGGCGAATGCGTTGACACGGCTGACACGGTCACTGCATTGCCACGTGAAGCCCAACTGGGCAGATGCATCAATAATGAAAGGCTACAAACAGAAGGTTAAGGACCTCTTGATGAATGACTGGTAGACTGCTTCTAGCACAACATATGTCATCCCTTCTTCCCTTAACAACCAGCTCCTCGCTCCATTTGTCTGCCTTTGTCCGCAAACACGGACGGGTTAGCGCGAAGACAATGATCGCTCACAGGTGACGTGTCTAATAGTCCCCCTCGCCAGACCACTTTCACCTGACATGTTGGATAAATCCCAGTGGAGAAGTCGACGTGACGGATCCCGGAATGACAAGTAGCGCCGGTTAGATTGTTTGGTGACTTGAGAGCAAACTTTTCCAGCTCAAAAACCTGAGTTGGATATGCGATTGTTCCTCGGGGTATTTGTTTTTGTGCTAGCTATCTCCTTTACTTCTGAATAGGGATGCAATGATTATAGATTTTGACTATATGGCTATAGCAGTGGTTCTTAACCTTGTTGGAGGTACCGAACCCCACCAGTTTCATATGCCCTTTCACCGAACCCTTCTTTAGTGAAAAATATAATGTTGTTTTTTTTCAAATTCAAGACAAAGTTATATGTTTTTGGTAACACTTTAGTATGGGGAACATATTCTAAGTAACAAAGACTTAATTTAGAGTTATTTGGTTAGGGTTAGGGCCAGGGTTAGAGGGTTAGGGTTATAATAAGGCCATGCCGAATAAGGCATTAATAAGTACTTAATAATGACTAGTTAAGTGCCAATATGTTACTAATTTGCATGTTAATAAACAACTAATTAATGGTGAATATGTTCCCCATACTAAAGTGTTACCATGTTTTTTACTGGTGCACAAAATTAACCGTGCACGAACATCACCTTGTTCAAAGAACAAAACCAACACTGCATAAACTCAAAACAAATGACACACCTACAAATCAGTCTGACTTCTGCTGTTGCCGTATCCGTAAAATGCCTATAGGGAGAAGTTTTTATTTACACGATGAGTCGGGTGTGTCTTGACCTCCGCCGAACCCCTGAGCCCAACTCACCGAACCCCTAGGGTTCCATCGAACCCAGGTTAAGAACCACTGGGCTATAGTCTAAGTTAAGGGTCGGCTACCCAAAATGTTGAAAGAGCCATATTGGACCAAAAATACAAAAGAAAAATCTGTCTGGAGCCGCAAAAAATTAAAAGCCTTATATAAGTGTTATAATGAAGGCAAATCATGAGGTAAGTGTCTATATTAGCTATATTAGCCTACTATCAAAGGCTGACGCAAATCTTCGTTGACAGAAATGTTATATTTGAATTTTTATTCTACACATTTTTGCCACATTAGAAATCATTAGTATAATGGAGGCTATTGTCTTAGAATGGCCAAAGGTACAGATAAGTGTGTCCAAGTTTAAGGAAACGGTAGGCTGTCTTCTTCTAATGGATTTAGTACAATCTTTGCAAGCTGGGTAACGTTTGCTGTGGTCTGGAACAACATGGCACACAAACAACTACGGGAAATGCAGCCAATATTACATACAGATAATGTGTCATGAGACATGCAAATATAAATTAAATACACAGAATACATAAGTAAAGGAAATTAAATGAGCTCAAATATACCTACAAACGAGGCATAATGATGCAATATGTACATACAGCTAGCCGAAAATAGCATGTTAGCATCGATTAGCTTGCTGTCATGCAGTGACCAACTATGCCTGTTTAACACTCCAACAAGTCAATAACATCAACAAAGCTCACCTTTGTGCATTCACACACAGTCTAAAAGGTTTGGTGGACAAAGTGAGACAAAGAAGAAGTGGCATAAAACACGTCTTTCTGTGGCAGCATCGGAGAAAGTCGTACATGTAAAAAAAGTACGATGCGTTTAAGGATCGCTGACATTAGTGGGACAAAATGGTGCTTGCCAAATACTCTTATCAGTGAAGCATGTTTAATATAAACAGTGGGATTTTTAACAATTAGGAAGGTTTGTGTCATGTTTGTTCTCCTACAGAAAATATATTAAAACAAAAAATATATTATTTCTCCATCTTTTTCCATTTACACACATCTCTGAAAGAGGTCCAGTGAGCCACTTGGACGGCGCTAGAGACTAGAGCCGCGGGTTGCTGACCCCCGATCTAAGTAATAATCACGATTATTTTTGCATTGATTAACTTCCCAAAAAAACAAGCATAAAATTGCATGGACATTCTGTAAATATTTGGATGTGTTATTCATTACTGTCAAGACTAACAGTACCGTATTTTCCGCACTATAAGGCGCACCGGATTATTAGCCGCACCTTCTATGAATTACATATTTCATAATTTTGTCCACCAATAAGCCGCCCCGGACTAAAAGCCGCGCCTACGCTGCGCTAAAGTGAATGTCAAAAAAACGCTGCGCTAAAGTGAATGTCAAAAAAACAGTCAGATAGTTCAGTCAAACTTTAATAATATATTGAAAACCAGCGTTCTAACAACTCTGTCCCAAAATGTACAAATGTGCAATCACAAACATAGTAAAATTCAAAATGGTGTAGAGCAATAGCAACATACCGGTAATGTTGCTCGAACGTTAATGTCACAACACACAACACACAAAATAAACATAGCGCTCACTTTCTGAAGTTATTCTTCATTCGTACCGGTAAATCCTTCGAATTCTTCGTCTTCGGTGTCCGAATTGAAAAGTTGCGCTAGCGTGGCTTCCAAAATGGCGGGCTCCGTCTCTTCGAAATCATCGGATTCAGTGTCGCTGTTGTTGTGCAGCAGTTCTGTGAATCCTGCCTTCCGGAAAGCTCGGACCACAGTTGTGACAGAAATATCTGCCCAGGCATTTACAATCCACTGGCAGATGTTGGCGTATGTTGTCCGGCGTTGTCTGCCCGTCTTAGTGAAGGTGTGTTCGCCTTCGGTCATCCATTTTTCCCACGCAGTTCGCAGTCGTGATTTGAATGCCCTGTTGACACCAATATCCAGCGGTTGGAGTTCTTTGGTTAATCCACCCGGAATGACGGCGAGTGTTGTATTTGTGTGCTTCACTTGTTTTTTGACACCATCTGTGATGTGGGCGCGCATAGAGTCATATATCAAAATGGACGGAGCAGCGTGAAAAAAGCCACCCGGCCGCTTCGCGTAAACTTCCCTTAACCACTCGCTCATCTTTTCTTCATCCATCCATCCCTTCGAGTTAGCTTTTATGATGACGCCGGCTGGAAAGGTCTCTTTTGGCAAGGTCTTCCTTTTGAATATCACCATGAG
Organism: Nerophis lumbriciformis; assembly: GCF_033978685.3. NCBI lineage: Eukaryota > Metazoa > Chordata > Actinopteri > Syngnathiformes > Syngnathidae > Nerophis > Nerophis lumbriciformis. Next base: position 53,838,315 of record NC_084553.2, read on the forward strand.
TGGAAGTTAGCATGGCAAGCTAGAACCACAGTGAAGGATGACTTCTCATTCCCTGTGGAGCGAATATTCACCGTACGTGCTCCCGTTCCACAGTGCGGTTCAGTTGCTGTGAAATACGGTAGTAATCCGTGTGCGGATGGAGAGATTGCGTCTTTTTATGACCCGGATCGTTTAGTAGGAGCCATTTTGTGGTCTTTACAGATGTAAACAGGAAATGAAACGTACGGTGATATCCGCGCGTTTTTTCTTCTTCTTCCGGGGGCGGGTGAAGCGCTTCCTGTTCTATGGGGGCGGGTGAAGCGCTTCCTGTTCTATGGGGGCGGGTGCTTTCCTTGGCGGTTGCTTGCGTAGAAGAAGAAGCGCTTCCTGTTCTACCGGGAAAAAAGATGGTGGCTGTTTACCGAAGTTGCGAGACCGAAACTTTATGAAAATGAATCGTAATAAAGCGCACCGGGTTATTAGGCGCACTGTCAGCTTTTGAGAAAAATTGTGGTTTTTAGGTGCGCCTTATAGTGCGGAAAATACGGTAATCAAACAATAGTATGATACACATACAAAAAACATGTAAACACAGGGTATTATTAATAATAAATACATTATTCAATATTTGTATAACTACAATGAGACTCCGATTAACTTTATTGATCGCCAGAGGAAAATGTTACTCATGTGGCTAATAAACTCAAGTGTTATTGTCATCAACTGTCATCCATGCCTATTTTTTCATTTTTAATCATTTTCCTGCTGTGTTTATAATTGGAATGCACATAATTAGGTATATCTTATTGTCATGCCCCAATTGCCAGTGTAGTCACGTGTTGGTGTTTTTTCTCTGTTTGTGTTCTTATTTTCTAGTTTCCACTTTCTGTTGTCCTCGCAGCAACTTTACTTTGTCTGCCAGTGCATCTTTTTATGTTTGTTAATTAAGTCTCTTTAGGTTCAGCTGTTAGTGCTGGCTGGTTGCTGGATCATCGAAAGTTGTTTGTTTCCCAGTAATGTGTTAATTTCCAAGGAGTCATTACACTGCCTTTGTTTTCTTCATGCTTCTGGTGCACTCCCAGTTTTACCTGCACGCTCTCTCCTGCTGTCTTCTGCACCCTGGAATCACGACAACTATCAATATCATGCGGCCCAGGCGCAACAAGCTACAAGCTCCTGATGTTATGTTGGTGTTTTACACTTGCTAGATTAACTTACTATGTCCATAGACAGTAAGAAGCACAATGGTCACTGAATGAAGCCATTGACAGGAGTACCTGTTGCTGTTTGTTTACACTGAACTGTCTCAACGCTCAGTGACACCTTTATATTCAACTCTTTACCAACTCAATTCTTCATGCCACTAACAAAATTTAACTCAGTTATTATGTCTTTACTTTGGTGTGTAGAGCTGGGTGGTTATCCTGCAAATGCAGCACCACATTGGACGTATTTAGACGCAACTTTCTTTAGGCAGGTTTTGCAAAATGGATGAGCCATCACCTTCAATGAGTCCTTGGTCATTTTTTAAAAATACCCTAAATGTCCGACACTGCCGAATTTGTAAGTTACCGTATTTTCCGTACTACAAGGTGCACTTAAAATCCTTATTTTTCCTCAAAACTCGACAATGCGCCTTTAACCCGGTGCGCCTAATGTACGGAAAAATTTTGGTTTTGCTTACCAACCTCGAAGCAATTTTATTTGGTACACTGTGTAATGATAAGTGTGACAAGTAGATGTCAGTCAAACATAAGATATACGTGTAGACTGCAATATAATGGCAATATGACTCAAGTAAACAACACCAACATTTTATATGTTCCATTGAAAATATAGAACATTACTCACGGCGCTCAAAAATCTATCAGAATGTTTTAGTACGACTTTGGTAAGCTATGAAGCCGCACCGCTTGATGGATTGTCGGCGCATTAAACATACGAGTATTGTTATGGTGTGTGTATAAGGTAAGACATATTATCTAGTGTTTTGTTTCGCAATATTTTGCAAAAGCAACTTTTCTTACCTTCTGGTACCTGCTGATCTGTATTTGGGATCTGCATAAATCCTGAAAAAAAAGCGCACGTTCCGCCTTTGTAGTCTGTACCGACACCGTAGTTGATAAGCTTCTTCTTTTTCTCTATCTTCTTGTTATGGTACATTCATCCTCCGCTGTTGCCATTTCTAATATAAAGCAGTGTAAAATTTTTACTTATATTTGTCAGTAAAATCGCCATGAAAGCGCTAAAACATGCCGGTATAGTGAGTTTACATTATTCACTCAAGGAATTTTAGTTATTAGAGAGTTCCGGTCGGACGGTTTTTCACGGGACACATTTCCGGCGTTGTCATTGGACGAGTGAGCCACGGATGAGAAGATGCTGCTACGTTATTGATTTAAGTAAAGTCTGAATGTCATGTTAGCTCAATCTTTTGACACTTCTTCCACTCCCGTCCTTGCACGCTACACCGCTACAACAAAGATGACGGAGAAAAGACGCTGCCGCAGGTGACCCACGTAAATAAGACTGCCCACAAAACGGCGCATCCTAAAGCGACTTGAAGATGATCTGTAAAACATAATCTATGCAACATTTTGACAAAGAACCACTATTACATGTTATGTGTTTTCAATTTAGAAAAAAAAAGTATAATATGAGCCCTTTAATGCGCCCTATTATCCGGTGCGCCTTTTGTATGAAAATAGACCTGACTCGACCCGCTCATCGGCAGTGCGCCTTATAATCCGGTGCGCCTCTGCTCCCGATCCTGCTCTCACTGGATCGGTTCGCAGCTGAGTGTGAAGCGACTGGGATGAGAATCAGCACCTCCAAGTCCGAGTCCATGGTTCTCGCCCGGAAAAGGGTGGAGTGCCATATCCAGGTTGGGGAGGAGATCTTGCCCCAAGTGGAGGAGTTCAAGTACCTCGGAGTCTTGGTCACGAGTGAGGGAAGAGTGGATCGTGAGATCGACAGGCGGATCGGTGCGGCATCTTCAGTAATGCGGACGCTGTATCGATCCGTTGTGGTGAAGAAGGAGCTGAGCCGGAAGGCAAAGCTCTCAATTTATCGGTCGATCTACGTTCCCATCCTCACCTATGGTCAAGAGCTTTGGGTTATGACCGAAAGGACAAGATCACGGCCGAAATGAGTTTCCTCCGCTGGGTGGCGGGGCTCTCCCTTAGAGATAGGGTGAGAAGCTCTGTCATCCGGGGGGAGCTCAAAGTAAAGCCTCTACTCCTCCACAAAGAGAGGAGCCAGATGAGGTGGTTCGGGCATCTGGTCAGGATGCCACCCGAGCGCCTCCCTAGGGAGGTGTTTAGGGCACGTCCGACCGGTAAGAGGTCACGGGGAAGACCCAGGACACGTTGGGAAGACTATGTCTCCCGGCTGGCCTGGGAACGCCCCGGGATCCCCCGGGAGGAGCTGGACGAAGTGGCTGGGGAGAGGGAAGTCTGGGCTTCCCTGCTTAGGCTGCTGCCCCCGCGACCCGACCTCGGATAAGCGGAAGAAGATGGATGGATGGATGGATGGATGGCCTCTGCTCAGTGGCCTAGTGGTTAGAGTGTCCGCCCTGACATCAGTAGGTTGTGAGTTCAAACCCCGGCCGAGTCATACCAAAGACTATAAAAATGGGACCCGTTACCTCCCTGCTTGGCACTCAGCATCAAGGGTTGGAATTGGGGGTTGAATCACCAAAAATGATTCCCGGGCGTGCTGCTACTCACTGCTCCCTTCACCTCCCAGGGGGTGTTCAGGCGTGATGGGTCAAATGCAGAGAATAATTTCGCCACACCTCGTGGTACTTTAACTTTTTAACTATGGTCCGGAAAATATGGTAGTAAGTCATTGACTAAAATCTGTATTACATGGATTCTAGCCTGTCTCCCACAGCGCCTTTAGCCTTAAATAATATCTGCCCTGCTATTGACCTATTTGTGGCCCTCCCTTTATGCAAATGCACCAAGATATACACAGTGTTCACCTCCTTAGGAGGAGGTATTGGCTCGCAAGTGACAGAAAACACATTTGCAGCAGCTAATGGGCAATCATGAGTTTAGCGCTCCATAATCACCCCAGCCCACATCCCCGTGTTGGGCCGCTGCACGTTCATCATACTAGGTCGGTCTGCTATCTGGCGCGCAAAAATCACTCCATAAAATCAATGCAATAGACGATAAAACACGGCATAAAAGCTGAAAGATGACGGGGGAAAGCTACACGGTAATACGTTGTTATTCTTTAAACACAATCCAAATTGTAGCTTTGCTTTACAGCATGGCTCTTATATTCAAATGATGAAATAGGCTCCAGGAACAATCTGTCTCCACTGAAGCAGTGTCTTGATGAAACAACCTGAAAGGTCATTCACTTTCATTTGCTGCCTCCTACAAAAGTGGGTGGAAGTTATGGCCTGCCACCCTAAATGTTGTCCACCACCCGTCTCACATTTTTGCAGAGAGGCACCAACTTAAAATAAAATATGAGCGCATAAATGATCTATTCCGAGCTCATCTTCCATCTTAATTTCCTTGGCAATATTTGAGGAATGTGCCGTATACATTGCTATTCAAACTCAATATGAACTCAAAACCTTTTGTAATTTAGTTTAGTAGGCCATCTGTCTAGTACAGGGGTCGGCAACCCGCGGCTCCTCTTTAGCGCCGCCCGAGTGGCTCTCTGGAGCTTTTTCAAAAATTTATGAAAAATGGAAAAAGATGAGGGGAAAAACATATTTTTTTTGTTTTAATATGGTTTCTGTAGGAGGACAAACATGACACAAACCTCCCTAATTGTTAATAAGCACATTGTTTATATTAAACATGCTTCACTAACTCAAGTATTTGGCGAGCTATGTTTTGTCCTACTAATTTTGGCGGTCCTTGAACTCACCGTAGCTTGTTTACATCATGGGTCGGCAACCCAAAATGTTGAAAGAGCCATATTGGACCAAAAATACAAAAAAAAATCTGTCTGGAGCCGCAAAAAATTAAAAGCCATATTACATACAGAGAGTGTGTCATGAGATATACATTGAATTGAGATGACTTAAAGGAAACTAAATGACCTCAAATATAGCTACAAATGAGGCATAATGATGCAATATGTACATATAGCTAGCCTAAATAGCATGTTAGCATCGATTAGCTTGCAGTCTTGCAGTGGCCAAATATGTCTGATTAGCACTCCACACAAGTCAATAACATCAACAAAACTCACCTTTCATGCACAACGTTAGAAGTTTGGTGGACAAAATGAGACAGAAAAAGAAGTGGCATAAAACACGTCCTCGAAAGTCGGAGAAAGTTATACATGTAAACAAACTACGGTGAGTTCAAGGACCGCCAAAATTAGTAGGACAAAACGGCGCTCGCCAAATACTTGAGTCAGTGAAGCATGTTTAATATAAACAATGTGCTTTATAACAATTAGGGAGGTTTGTGTCATGTTTGTCCTCCTACAGAAACCATATTAAAACAAAAAATATATTTTTTCCCCCTCATCTTTTTCCATTATTGATACATTTTTGAAAAAGCTCCAGAGAGCCACTCGGGCGGCGCTAAAGAGCCGCATGCGGCTCTAGAGCCGCGGGTTGCCGACCCCTGGTTTACATGTATAACTTTCTCCGACTTTCGAGGACGTGTTTTATGCCACTTCTTTTTAGGGCTCATTTTGTCCACCAAACTTTTAACGTTGTGCATGAATGCACAAAGGTGAGTTTTGTTGATGTTATTGACTTGTGTGGAGTGCTAATCAGGCATATTTGGTCACTGCAAGATTGCAAGCTAATCGATGCTAACATGCTATTTAGGCTAGCTATGTACATATTGCATCATTATGCCTAATTTGTAGCTATAATTGAGGTCATTTAGTTTCCTTTAAGTCATCTCAATACAATGTATATCTCATGACACACTATCTGTATGTAATATGGCTTTTAATTTGTTGCGGCTCCAGACAGATTTGTTTTTGTATTTTTGGTCCAATATGGCTCTTTCAACATTTTGAGTTGCCGACCCCTGGTCTAGTACATATCCAACTAAATTGTTTTGGGAGCAACATTTCCAGAAAGCTAAGGACCGGGTAGTCTGCCTTTTTCATTCTTTCTTTTTCTCTAACTTCTTGTTGTGGGGCAGACTGACTCGTACATGCACGTGCATCATCTGCTGTTGCCATTGCTAATATAAAGTAGCGCACTAAAAAACTACCAGTACAACAAATATGAGGGAGAGAAGACGGTGTCGAAGTGGGGCCATGTAAATGGTAAATGGGTTATACTTGTATAGCGCTTTTCTACAAACCCCGTTTCCATACGAGTTGGGAAATTGTGTTCGATGTAAATATAAACGGAATACAATGATTTGCAAATCGTTTTCAACCCATATTTAATTGAATGCACTACAAAGACAAGATATTTGATGTTCAAACTCATAAACTTTATTTTTTTTGCAAATAATAATTAACTTAGAATTTCATTGCTGCAACACGTGCCAAAGTAGTTGGGAAAAGGCATGTTCACCACTGTGTTACATGGCCTTTCCTTTTAACAACACTCAGTAAACGTTTGGGAACTGAGGAGACACATTTTTTAAGCTTCTCAGGTGGAATTCTTTCCCATTCTTGCTTGATGTACAGCTTAAGTTGTTCAACAGTCTAAGGGTCTTTGTTGTGGTATTTTAGGCTTCATAATGCGCCACACATTTTCAATGGGAGACAGGTCTGGACTACAGGCAGGCCAGTCTAGTACCCGCACTCTTTTACTATGAAGCCACGTTGATGTAACACGTGGCTTGGCATTGTCTTGCTGAAATAAGCAGGGGCGTCCATGATAACGTTGCTTGGATGGCAACATATGTTGCTCCAAAACTTGTATGTACCTTTCAGCATTAATGGCGCCTTCACAGATGTGTAAGTTACCCATGTCTTGGGCACTAATACACCCCCGTACCATCACACATGCTGGCTTTTCAACTTTGCGCCTATAACAATCCAGATGGTTCTTTTCCTCTTTGGTCCGGAGGACACGACGTCCACAGTTTCCAAAAACAATTTGAAATGTGGACTCGTCAGACCACAGAACACTTTTCCACTTTGCATCAGTCCATGATGAGCTCAGACCCAGCGAAGCTGACGGCGTTTCTGGATGTTGTTGATAAACGGTTTTCGCCTTGCACAGGAGAGTTTTAACTTGCACTTACAAATGTAGCGACCAACTGTAGTTACTGACAGTGGATTTCTGAAGTGTTCCTTAGTGTAAAGTGAAGTGAAGTGAAGTGAATTATATTTATATAGCGCTTTTCTCTAGTGACTCAAAGCGCTTTACAAAGTGAAACCCAATATCTAAGTTACATTTTTAAACCAGTGTGGGTGGCACTGGTAGCAGGTGGGTAAAGTGTCTTGCCCAAGGACACAACGGCAGTGACTAGGATGGCAGAAGCGGGGATTGAACCTGCAACCCTCAAGTTGCTGGCACGGCCACTCTACCAACCGAGCTATACCGCCCCATGTGGTGATATCCTTTACACACTAATGTTGCTTGTTGATGCAGTACAGCCTGAGGGATCGAAGGTCACGGGCTTAGCTGCTTACGTGCAGTGATTTCTCCAGATTCTCTGAACCCTTTGATGATATTACGGACCGTAGATGGTAAAATCCCTAAATTCCTTGCAATAGCTGGTTGAGAAAGGTTTTTCTTAAACTGTTCAACAATTTTCTCACACATTTGTTGACAAAGTGGTGACCCTCGTCCCATCCTTGTTTGTGAATGACTGAGCATTTCATGGAATCTACTTTTATACCCAATCATGGCACCCACCTGTTCCCAATTTGCCTGTTCACCTGTGGGATGTTCCAAATAAGTGTTTGATGATCATTCCTCAACTTTATCAGTATTTATTGCCACCTTTCCCAACTTCTTTGTCACGTGTTTCTGGCATCAAATTCTAAAGTTAATGATTATTTGCAAAAAAAAAAAATGTTTATCAGATTGAACATCAAATATGTTGTCTTTGTAGCATATTCAACTGAATATGGGTTGAAAATGATTTGCAAATCATTGTATTTTGTTTATATTTACATCTAACACAATTTCCCAACTCTTATGGAAATGGGGTTTGTACCTTCAAGGTACTCAAAGCGCTTTGACACTATTTCCACATTCACCCATTCACACACACTGATGGCGGGAGCTGCCATGCAAGGCTCTAACCACGACCCATCAGGAGCAAGGGTGAAGTGTCTTGTCCTCCCAGTAACAACACACAACAACAGCAGTCACGTTTTCGTCTGCCGTAAACAGCAATGTTGTGACACTCTTAAACAGGACAATACTGCCATCTAGTGCATTTGATGAAAGCACTTTTGTGCGTGCCACACAGCAATGCATCATCAGAGAGGGTGTTCAGCATGGTTAGAAAAATAGTGACAGAGAATAGAACAAAGATGGACAATTCAACCCTTAACTCAACAATGAGTAGATGAGTGTTATGTGTGTGTATATGTGTAAATAAATGAACACTGAAATTCAAGTATTTATTTTATATATATATATATATATATATATATATATATATATGAAATACTTGATTTGGTGAATTCTAGCTGTAAATATACTCCTCCCCTCTTAACCACGCCCCCTGCCCCCCACCTCCCGAAATCGGAGGTCTCAAGGTTGGCAAGTATGGTCAGAAGGTTTCTGAGGAGTGCATTTAGAGTGAATACATCACCTGTTGGAAAAATCCCAATTATTAATGTTGCTGCCTCGGGGGTGTAGGACACCTTTAAGATGCCCCTCAGAGGTCCCATCATGACCCAAAAATTGTATGATTTGCTTTGGTGAGCTGTTTTTCAGTCGACGTCTTGGTTACAGACCTGATGCACAAGTTTTTTTTATTCGTGTTCACAACAGCAGCCAAAATAGCATAAAACTCGCTTTTCCAAGGGGTGATTTTGGTTGTTTTGTCAGGTTGGAAAATTATTGGGTTTCCCGGCAAAAACCAAAAATAGAAACACCACTTTTCCGAAGGGTTGTTTCATCCCCTTTTTTGCCAAACTCTTTTCTCCAGGTTGCCCTCCCTGCCCTCTTTGTTGCATCAAGAGGTCTGGGAAATCTTCCAAACCCTCATCAGTTGTCCTAACAGGAAGCAAAAATGGCATAAAGCACCACTTTTCCGGGGCTTTATTGAGGGTTGGTTTGTCACCTGCCGCAAAACTGTTTATTTTCCTCCCCAGTTTGTTGCCAATGCCCATTTTTGGGTTTAGGATGTTCAAGAAAACCTGCAAACTCTTATCAAGTGGTTTGTCTGGATTCAAAAATTACAACCGTAACTATACTGAGGGTTTTGGATCAAGACTGGTCCCTGGTATAAACACTCTATGTGGTTGTTTAGGGCCACGACATCAATCCTTTTGTGTTGTTGCCGTTATTAGGGAGGTGCGATACCACTGATTTTCTTCTGATCCGGTACAGAGTAAAATTCAGGCTGGAATCGGCGATTCCGATCCGATATCATGTGCAAATATACCTGATGTCATGTGTCTGTGTTGCTCGGGGAATCATCTTCAAACAATATAAAGTCACAGGGCAAAACAAATGATGATTCTGCACAGAATGTGTTATCTCGTTTATATTCAACTCTGTATCTAGTGCAGTGGTTCTTAACCTTGTTGGACGTACCGAACCCCACCAGTTTCATATATGCGCATTCACCGAACCCTTCTTTAGTGAAAAATAAAATGTTTTTTTTTCAAATTCAAGACAAAGTTATGTTGTTTTTTTTACTGGTGCACAAAATGAACCGTGCATGAACATCACCTTGTTCAAAGAACAAAACCAACACAGTGCATGAACTCACAACAAATGACACACCTGCAAATCAGATGGAAAATTAGAAGGAACATAGTTAGGGGATATCCATAATATGTCGATAGGGAGAAGTTTTTATTTACACAATGAGTCGGGTTTGTCTTGACCTCCGCGGTGGAGGCTCCGCCGAACCCGAGGCCGACTCACCGAACCTCTAGGGTTCGATCGAACCCAGGTTAAGAACCACTGATCTAGTGCCTCCAAATGGACTGAATGACTGAGCACAGCACAATGTGCCGCTGCGCAACCGCTACATACCTACTTAGGCGGAAGAAAAAGTAGTTCCCACGAATCGCATTTCCTTTAGACATGATCTCAATGACTTAGCTACTTTATGCTGTGTTCTTGTTAATGATACACATTATCTCAAATAACTAAAGTATCAAAAGTATCGATATTTTGATTTGAGAATCCGTATTAGACAGTGGTGGGCCGTCACGGCCAGCAAGGCCTTCTCTGCTGGCCTAACATAACCAGAAATCATGATCATAATTAAAGATAAAAGTAATTTTTTATTTACTTCCCCTAAATATCTAAAAGTATTCATATTCTCTTCATGTCATGTTATGCTCCTTCCAATGCTGTTGTTTATAGTTTAGAGCAGTGGTTCTTAACCTTGTTGGAGGTACCGAACCCCACCAGTTTCATATGTACATTCACCGAACCCTTCTTTAGTGAAAAATAAAATGTTTTTTTTTTTCAAATTCAAGAAAAAGTTATGTTTTTGGTAACACTTTAGTATGGGGAACATATTCTAAGTAATAAAGACTTAATTTAGAGTTATTTGGACACTAGGGGAACATATTCTAAGTAATAAAGACTTAATTTAGAGTTATTTGGACACTAGGGGAACATATTCTAAGTAATAAAAACTTAATTTAGAGTTATTTGGTTAGGGTTAGGGTCAGGGTTAGAGGGTAAGTACTTAATAATGACTAGTTAAAAGCCAATATGTTACTAATTTGCATGTTAATAAGCAACTAATTAATGGTGAATATGTTCCCCATACTAAAGTGTTACCATGTTTTTTTTACTGGTGCATAAAATGAACCGTGCATGAACATCACCTTGTTCAAACAACAAAACCAACACAGTGCATGAACTCACAACAACTTACACACCTGCAAACCAGTCAGCTGTTGCCGTATCCATAATACACCGATAAGGTGAAGTTTGTATTTACACGATGAGTCGGGTGTGTTTTGACCTCCGCCGAACCAGACTCACTGAACCCTAGGGTTCGATCGAACCCAGTTTAAGAACCACTGGTTTAGAGTTTGTATCCAATCACAATTCAGCTAGCTTATGTTGCCACGCTGTACGAAATCTGCCCGGAGCCTTCAGAATCAACAATGCGGGCGTCGTTGCACTGTAAGTGAACGGACACAAACAGTTGATAGACAATTGCGATAGCCAATCAGATGACGAGTTATTGTCAGTAAGGCCTTATAGCTGGTCTAACGCTGTGGTTGGATACTCAGTATCCAATCACAGGTTGCAAAAACAGGAAGTGGCACCGGAACCATACGAGCCACAGAAAGCCACATAGAACTCACCGGCACAATAACCACAAAGATAAAGTGTTTGTCTTACACCTAGTAATCCGCTGTGGACAGACGAAGCCAAGCAATGCAGGTTTAGGAAGGAAGTAAAGTAAATTTTTGCCAGGCATTCACATTTTGGCACCGGTGACAAAATGGTTTGCTCGCCACTTTCACACAAATCAACCGACTACGACAGTATCACTGGTTTATGCTGCGTCAGATGGGTGCTACAAATTGTGAGTTCAAATATTTTATTACTTTATTTTTTTCATGTTTCATTTGATTTATACAATTATTTTAATTTTGACAGTACCACGTAAGATATGTTTTAATTGCTGAAACGGGTTTATTGAATGTTAAATGCGCCCAGTAGCGTGCAAGTGTGTTTCTGTATAGTATCTCCAGCCAACAACTTGCACTGAGCCTAGTCTATTAAATCCGCTACACCTCCCTGATACCGAAGTACATGTCAAACTACTTCCTTAATGTAAATGACCGCCATAACCACAACACCAGAGGGAGCTCCACTAACCACGTTAAACCCAGATTCCGATCTAACAAAGGTCTTAACTCATTCTCTTTCTATGCCACATCAATGTGGAATGCGCTCCCAACAGGTATAAAATAAAAGAGCATCTCTATCCTCCTTCAAAACCGCAATAAAAGTACACCTCCAGGCAACTTCAACCCTAAACTAACACCCTCCCCGGATTGTTAATAAGCAAATGTAAAGAATCAAATGTAGATACTTTTCTTATGCCTTCTGATCTCTCACTCTCTCTCTATGTCCACTACTTGCTGTACATATCCTGCCAAGTCAGACCTACACTGTTTCAATATCCATTTCTCTGTTCTCAATTGTTGATGACTGATGATAAGCAAACCTAACCCCCGCCGACACCCCGAATTGTAAATAATTCAATGTATACACCCTGATGATTATCTTGTGTGATGACTGTATTATGATGATAGTATATATCTGTATCATGAATCAAAGGACCCCGACTTAAACAAGTTGAAAATCTTATTCGGGTGTTACCATTTAGTGGTCAATTGTACGGAATATGTACTTCACTGTGCAACCTACTAATAAAAGTCTCAATCAATCAATCAATCAAAAGCCGTGTCCATGTGGTGACATAAATTATGGTATTTCGAGAGGTGAGGCCGAGGTGAGAAACGCGCGGCCCGCCACTGATATTAGAGCATAAAGATCTGGTATCGGCGGTATTGGAATTTTAGTATTGATCTGCACATCACTAGTTGTTATTGTTATGTTAGGTTCGGATGACATCTTTTTAGGTTATTCGCTAGGCGTCAAAAAAAGTATTGTAGCATAATACACCACTTTTGTCAAATAGTCTCGACATAAAAGCAATTTCCAGTTTGCTTGACAACCCCTTGTTGGGTCAGGGAATCATTCCCAGCACAACCCAAATGCCACTTTCATTTTTGGTCCGTTTTGTCAGACAGATCCAATCAATCGGTTGAATGTTGTCTAATCTTCCTCCTGTGTCCAGCATACTGACAACACAAACATTTGAGGCGACCTTTCGTCTTCAGTGTAGGCTTTAAAAAAACAACTTTGTGTCTTTGACAGACGAGGTGCGAGTTGTGTAGTAGTATGTCCCGTAGGAGGTGGAACGAAAGGGCAGAGCAGTGGAGCATTGATGAAGCTCGGTCAAAAGCCAACTTGGACTGTTGTTGTTTTTTCACCTGTGAGAGGACACTGCGCTCCTCTCCTTCAAAGCAGCTAGTGCAAATAAATCATTCAGCCGGTGTGTCCGTGTCCTATACATGGCTGGCTGTTTGCTTCAATTTATGTGCTCCTGCTATTTTTCTTCTCTCCTGACATGCCTCAGGTAATACAGAGCAAAATGGGGCCTGGCATTCCCCCCTTCAAACTCTGTTTCTGTCTCCTGCAAGAATCGGTAAACAGATCTGCACTTTGATAAAGGTCATGTTCAAGTCAATCCAGAGGTGAGGAAGGTGTACTGCAGGGACTTTATTCCTTTCAGGTTTTTTGTTGCTGAGCATGAGCAGTGTGCACGTGCTAAAAGTATTTATTCTCCACTACAGGCTGAGAAAATAGTATCCGTCCTCACTAAGGGCTTATAAAAAAAACATGACAAGGCATTTTCAGGCTGTCAGACAAGAGCAAAGCCAACAGGTGGTGCTATAACCTTAACATGTAAACTTTCCGCCCTGACATCGGTAGGTTGTGAGTTCAAAGCCCGGCCGAGTCATACCAAAGACTATAAAAATGGGAGCCATTACCTCCCTGCTTGGCACTCAGCATCAAGGGTTGGAATTGGGGGTTAAATCACCAAAAATGATTCCCGGGCGCGGCGCCGCTGCTGCCCACTGCTCCCCTCACCTCCCAGGGGGTGATCAAGGGTGATGGGTCAAATGCAGAGAATAATTTCACCACACCTCGTTTGTGTGTGTGACAATCATTGGCACTTTAACTTTTAAATTTACATTTACGAGATTAATTTGGTTCATAAACAGGCTAAATAGTGACGTGGATAGTGAAGCAAATTTCTCCATAAGAAACAATGTAAACAAGAATAATGGGTTCCAGCATTGACAAAAAAGTTCATATATTAGTAAAAGTTTGGACACAATATAAAGGAATATAACGAACAAATCTAAAAAGGTCATGGGGGCTTATAGTGCAAAACCAACTTTTCTTACCTGATGTTACTTGCTTTTGTGTGTTTGGGATCCCCATAAGTCCCGAAAATTTAACAATAGAGGCATTGATGAGATATTTATAAAATAATCTTGCCCTACTCCAAACATTTGGAATTTTCTCTGTCTAGTGACATTTTCTGCCCTGTGATGTCAGCAGATATCTCCAAACATGGTGAAAATTTACCAGATCTTTGTGCGAATCTGTAATTATTGTTCTTTATCTATATCCTCTTTTTGTGGGGCAGACTGGCTCGTACATGCATATGCACACGTTGTTGCCATCTCTAATACAAAGTAGCGTATAGTTCGAACCTGTATCTCTCAGTAGACTCCATATGGAAGTGCTAAAAACTACAACAAAAATGGTTATAATGTTCTCATCTCAGTGTGGGAACTGGAGACTAAACATCACGCTAAACTCTATCCATAATGAACACATGAGCCGTCTCTGTAGAGTCGAGAACTTTACCAGGTTCATTCACCATGGCACAGAGTGAAAACTGTCAAAAAAGACTAAGAATAAAATTCCTGTTCGCTTTTCCACATGACAATGCATAAATGAATGCAGTCTTAATTAGCATAACCTGCGACTAGCATAGCGTTTTTTAAACATCGTTTTTTAATAGAAATTATAAAGTATTTACATGAAATAATGACTGATATCTGTATACAAACAACTGATTAATGCACCACCACTACTTACCACATAGATTTGTCAGTCCTGTGTTAAGGATGCGAACAGATTGCTGCTGCTCCTGCTCAAAACCTGATGGCTTCCCTCTCTGTCCTTGTTTTGACGAAAACAGGAAGTGATGTGCCTGTGCATCTAACTAAATTGTCCCACCAGAAACAAACTAAAATGGCATGGCCTTACAAAATAAGATAGTTAACATTTAAGAAATATTTTTTATAAACATCACAATGGGGGCTCATCATGTTTTGTGCTGTTGATAAAGAATCAGATTATTATATCTGAGTGATTTTGTGTAAAAGTAGACAGTTTTATGTCGTCCACAGCTCCTTTACCACATGGGGTCCCCCAGGGCTCAATCCTTGCCCCAATTTTATTTGCGCTTTACCTTCTCCCCCTTGGTTCTATTTTTAGGAAGTACAGTATTGCATTTCATTTTTATGCCGATGATTGCCAGATTTATTTTCCCATGGCACAATATAACACGGTTCAACGTCTTATTGACTGCCTGCACGACATCAAAGTCTGGCTTTCAGCTAACTTCCTGAGCCTAAATGAAGATAAAACAGAAGTTATGTTTTTCGGTCCAAGTCGCTCTCCCTCCCCCAACGTTGACCTCGGCACTCTGACCCCGTATCTCAGCGACTGTGTCACAAACCTGGGGGTAAAGTTTGACTCAGATTTTAAATTCGAAAAACAAATCAGCAGCGTCGTTCAAAAAAGTTTTTATCAATTACGCCAAATAGCGAAAGTGAAACCGCTTCTATCAAGACATGATCTTGAGAAATTAATCCACGCTTTTATCTCGACTCGTCTTGATTATTGTAATGCCCTGTATGTAGGCATTAGCCAGGCCTCCCTCGCCCGCCTGCAGCTCGTGCAGAACTCTGCTGCTCGTCTGCTAACACAGACCCGCAGACGTGAGCACATCACCCCTATTTTAGCGTCCCTTCACTGGCTCCCTGTGCGTTACCGAATACATTTTAAACTCCTTTTATTTGTTTTTAAATGTCTAAACAACCTCGCGCCAACCTATCTCTCCGACCTCCTTCAGCCTTACTGCCCCACCCGATCCTTAAGATCAGCCGATCAGCTGCTGTTGACGGTCCCTGACACAAGGCTGAAGCTTAGAGGTGACAGAGCTTTCGCCGTTGCTGCTCCCAAGCTCTGGAACGACCTACCCCTGAGTGTTAGACAAGCCTCCTCTCTTCCTGTTTTTAAATCTCTCTTAAAAACATACTTTTATTCCATGGCTTTTAACACTGAGTGATATCCATCCTGCAATGGCGCCCCATAATACACCTGCTGTGATCCTGTTTTTATGTTTTTATGTTTTTATTAATTCTATTTTAATTATTTATTTTTTATCGTGTTCTGTTTGTGTTGTGTTGTGTTTGCTCGGTACTCGTTTTATCTTTTAACCTGCTCATTGTACAGCACTTTGGCTACCCCTGTGGTAAATTTTAAATGTGCTCTATAAATAAAGTTGATTTGATTTGATTTGATTTGATGGGGCAGGACATTATAAGCTAGTGCTTCTTCCTGCTCCTTTTCGGACACACACCATGTTATTGTGCTATTTTATTTACTTTGTGGAAATTGTGTACATGCAGAGTATTTTTTTTAATCAAAATAAAGGATAAAGAGAGGGTGAAGACGCTGTCAAAGTGGAGCCACGTAAATAAGACCGCCCACAAAATGGCTCATCCTGAAGAGATGGCCAGAAAGAGCTTGAAAATGGTCTGTAAAACATAATCTATGCAACATTTTGACCAAATAACCTCCATTACATGTTATGTAGACCACAAGTGTTTCAAATGTAGAAAAAAAAATCATAATATGACCTAACAAAGTCAAAACAAAAACAACTAGCTGAACTGTCCTCATTTGCACCCGCCCTGCCGACACGCCAAAATCAACCAAAACTGAAAGTTCTTAAGTGTGGCTTTAATGGAGTGGCCTTGCTGAAAGCTGATAGTGACACCTCCTTTTGTAACTCTAAAGGGGAACATTATCACAATTTCAGAATGGTTAAAACCATTAAAAATCAGTTCCCAGTGGCTTATTATATTTTTCGAAGTTTTTTTCAAAATTTTACCCATCACGCAATATCCCTAAAAAAAGCTTCAAAGTGCCTGATTTTAACCATCGTTATAAACACCCGTCCATTTTCCTGTGACGTCACATAGTGATGCTAACACAAACAAACATGGCGGAAAGAACAGCAAGCTATAGCGACATTAGCTCGGATTCAGACTCGGATTTCAGCGGTTTAAGCGATTCAACAGATTACGAATGTATTGAAACGGATGGTTGTAGTGTGGAGGCAGGTAGCGAAAACGAAATTGAAGAAGAAACTGAAGCTATTGAGCCATATCGGTTTGAACCGTATGCAAGCGAAACCGACGAAAACGACACGACAGCCAGCGACACAGGAGAAAGCGAGGACGAATTCGGCGATCGCCTTCTAACCAACGATTGGTATGTGTTTGTTTGGCATTAAAGGAAACTAACAACTATGAACTAGGTTTACAGCATATGAAATACATTTGGCAACAACATGCACTTTGAGAGTGCAGACAGCCCATTTTTCATCAATTAATATATTCTGTAGACATACCCTCATGTCAGCAGGCCAGGGAAGCTAGGGTCGATATTCTTCTTTTGATCATCTTTGGTGTGATCATCTTCGCTCGTCTGCGGGAACAAACTGCCGCCATTGCTTGCCGTGCTACCGAGGCCCTTTGTCCCTGAATTGCTCACACACTCCAGCAGATTCAATGGGGGTCTGGCGGCAGATTTCTTTGACTTTATCGTTGGAAATGCATCTGCTTTGAGTGTCGCAGGATATCCACACATTCTTGCCATCTCTGCCGTAGCATAGCTTTCGTCGGTAAAGTGTGCGGAACAAACGTCCAATTTCTTGCCACTTTCGCATCTTTGGGCCACTGGTGCAACTTGAATCCGTCCCTGTTCGTGTTGTTACACCCTCCGACAACACACCGACGAGGCATGATGTCTCCAAGGTACGGAAAACAGTCGAAAAAAACGGAAAATAACAGAGCTGATTTGACTCGGTGTTTGAGAAAATGGCGGATTGCTTCCCGATGTGACGTCACGTTGTGACGTCATCGCTCCGAGAGCGAATAATAGAAAGGCGTTTAATTCGCCAAAATTCACCCATTTAGAGTTCGGAAATCGGTTAAAAAAATATATGGTCTTTTTTCTGCAACATCAAGGTATACAGGTAAAAGCCAGTAAATTAGAATATTTTGAAAAACTTGATTTATTTCAGTAATTGCATTCAAAAGGTGTAACTTGTACATTATATTTATTCATTGCACACAGACTGATGCATTCAAATGTTTATTTCATTTAATTTTGATGATTTGAAGTGGCAACAAATGAAAATCCAAAATTCCGTGTGTCACAAAATTAGAATATTACTTAAGGCTAATACAAAAAAGGGATTTTTAGAAATGTTGGCCAACTGAAAAGTATGAAAATGAAAAATATGAGCATGTACAATACTCAATACTTGGTTGGAGCTCCTTTTGCCTCAATTACTGCGTTAATGCGGCGTGGCATGGAGTCGATGAGTTTCTGGCACTGCTCAGGTGTTATGAGAGCCCAGGTTGCTCTGATAGTGGCCTTCAACTCTTCTGCGTTTTTGGGTCTGGCATTCTGCATCTTCCTTTTCACAATACCCCACAGATTTTCTATGGGGCTAAGGTCAGGGGAGTTGGCGGGCCAATTTAGAACAGAAATACCATGGTCCGTAAAACAGGCACGGGTAGATTTTGCGCTGTGTGCAGGCGCCAAGTCCTGTTGGAACTTGAAATCTCCATCTCCATAGAGCAGGTCAGTAGCAGGAAGCATGAAGTGCTCTAAAACTTGCTGGTAGACGGCTGCGTTGACCCTGGATCTCAGGAAACAGAGTGGACCGACACCAGCAGATGACATGGCGTGATGGTTTGGGGTGCCATGTCATCTGCTGGTGTCGGTCCACTCTGTTTCCTGAGATCCAGGGTCAACGCAGCCGTCTACCAGCAAGTTTTAGAGCACTTCATGCTTCCTGCTACTGACCTGCTCTATGGAGATGGAGATTTCAAGTTCCAACAGGACTTGGCGCCTGCACACAGCGCAAAATCTACCCGTGCCTGGTTTAGGACCATGGTATTTCTGTTCTAAATTGGCCCGCCAACTCCCCTGACCTTAGCCCCATAGAAAATCTGTGGGGTATTGTGAAAAGGAAGATGCAGAATGCCAGACCCAAAAACGCAGAAGAGTTGAAGGCCACTATCAGAGCAACCTGGGCTCTCATAACACCTGAGCAGTGCCAGAAACTCATCGACTCCATGCCACGCCGTATTAACGCAGTAATTGAGGCAAAAGGAGCTCCAACCAAGTATTGAGTATTGTACATGCTCATATTTTTCATTTTCATACTTTTCAGTTGGCCAACATTTCTAAAAATCCCTTTTTTGTATTAGCCTTAAGTAATATTCTAATTTTGTGACACACGGAATTTTGGATTTTCATTTGTTGCCACTTCAAATCATCAAAATTAAATGAAATAAACATTTGAATGCATCAGTCTGTGTGCAATGAATAAATATAATGTACAAGTTACACCTTTTGAATGCAATTACTGAAATAAATCAAGTTTTTCAAAATATTCTAATTTACTGGCTTTTACCTGTATATTGACGCTTACATAGGTCTGGTTATAATGTTCCCCTTTAATCGAGGGCCTTTAAACGCACCACAGTTCAGAGCACTTTTAAATTGTCCTCATTCCAGGATCAAGGCCAGATTTTGGCCAACACTCATCCAATACACTTTTTGAAGGGTTACTGAAAAACAGTACACTATCAGACTTTTCCTTTCCATTATAGGTAACAGCGAATCCAAAAGCATCTTCCAACCTTGAGGCAGAGCTCAACAGTATGTTTTGAAAATGCAGAACAAATCTCAGTTAGGACAATCATGACAGTACCCCCCCCCCCCTCGCAGTCAAAAAAAACCCCATCCAGGGTGACCTCTGCATGCAATATCTCTGCCAATCCATTAGGTCAAAATCACTTGGAACTACTCTGCTGAATCAAAATTGAATTCTCCCCCCCCCCAACTCCATACGCTTTATATCAGCAACAATGCCTTTCCTATTATCCCCGCAAGGTCATCTGGGTCCTGTAGTTGGGCCATGATTTACTACACGCTGGCAGCCTTGGCTGATTGAAGTATTGACAAAAGCATAACCACTAAATATTATGGAAGTTATGTTAGGGGCACTTTTAGTTGTACAGCATGTTTTACATTCCATTTACTGGGTACTCAGCTTTTATTAGAGTACATTTTAGAGTTCCAATGCGATGCTTCTTCCTGAAAATCTCGGGAAACAGACACAAATGCGTGCATGCAAGCACAATCGTGTCCATATGAATTATGCAGTTGCTTTGTGTCAATATCTAATTGTGTGCCTTGTAGCTTTAATACTATATTGCACAAAAAAACACCGAAGGGAAATCAATGTTAAATAAAAAATAAACACAGTGTTAAATGGCAGAATGATGGATTCCCTTGGGCGGGAGTGGGAGGGGTTATGCTTGTGTTTTAATTAGGGCTGTTTTAAAGACACTGGTGTTGTTTAATGGCACAGTAATTAAGGGAGGTTTTGTGATGCACCCCCAAACCCTGTCGTGTGGCACAATGGCGGCTTGTCATAAGCACCATAATTGGTGATTAATAGCTGGAATATGCACCACATGGACATTAGGGCACACCTACGTGATCAATTAGCTTATCAATCAGAACCCGTAATGCACAATAACAACAATGCTGATTTGTGTTCAGTAAAACATGTAAAGAGATAAGTCTATTTCACACAGAGATCCCGCAATGAGGCCCTCTTTTTTTTCTAAGCCTCACTTTATGTACAAAACCCAAAACCAGTGAAGTTGGCAGGTTGTGTAAATGGTAAATAAAAACAGAGTACAACAATTTGCAAATCCTATTCAACCTATATTCAGTTGAATAGACTGCAAAGACAAGATATTTTATGTTCAAACTGGAAAACGTTGTTAATTTTTGCAAATATGAGCTCATTCGGAATTTGATGCCTGCGGCATGTTTCAAAAGAGCTGTCACAAGTGGCAAAAAAGACTGAGAAAGTTGAGGAATGCTCATCAAACACTTATTTGGAACATCCCACAGGTGGACAGGCTAATTGGGAACAGGTGGGTGCCATGATTGGGCGTAAAAGCAGCTTCCATGAAATGCTCAGTCATTCACAAACAAGGATGGGGCGAGGGTCACCACTTTGTCAACAAATGCGTGAGGAAATTGTCCAACAGTTTAAGAACAACATTTCTCAACGAGCTGTTGCAAGGAATTTAGGGATTTCACCATCTACGGTCCGTAATATCATCAAAAGGTTCAGAGAATCTGGAGAAATCACTGCACTTAAGCGATGATATTATGGACCTTCGATCCCTCAGGCGGTACTGCATTCAAAAAGCGACATCAGTGTGTAAAGGAGATCTCCACATGGGCTCAGGAACACTTCAGAAAACCACTGCATACCTGCCAACTACTCCGGTTTTCCCGTAATTAGTACGGTTTTCATCAACCTATTCCGGGTTTCGGTTGCAGTGATAAAAAATACGTTTTTTCATTAATTAAAAAAAAATATTTTTTTTAAATGCGCGAGGCTATTTATAGCACCGCTGCCAAGCACGAGGCACCTGTTGCCATTGTTTCCAAACGAGTGAACGATCATGGAATCAGCCGGAGAAAAATCGCAAACGAGTCTTAAACCGAAAAGAAAACTGCAGTCATTCCGTGAAGAATATTCAAAAGCCTATCCGGGAATAATTATCCGTTCCAAAAAGGGTGAAAACTACGCGAATTGCACCTTGTGCAGACAAGATTTTTCGATCGGACACGGAGGAATTATTAGCGATGTAAAAGACCACGTTGGGACAAAAGAACACAAGTCTAATGCCGTTGCTAGCGATACAAGTGGAAAACTTTCAACGTTTTTCGGATTTTAGCCACAAAAAGGTAATGACACCAATGTTATCTATTGGAATTGTTTAGTACTGTTATACTGTTAAAAGTGTTTATACTATTTATGCTTTCAAGTCCAAGGTGAAGAAATCTTGTTAAATGTTGACAGCATAACTACCAAAATACAGAAGTATGTCCTTAATATTTTTGCAGTGCTATTTCTGTTGAAAAGTTCAAATGATTACATTAGAGATGTGATGTGCCACTTTTCAAGTGTCTGATGGCTTAAATTCATTTTCATTAATTTTTCATATTTTGAATTCTTTTGAAAGGCTTACAAAAAAACTACATTTGAATTGTAATTCCATGCTATTGACAGGACTATTAATTTTAATGAAGTTAGCTTACCATGTTTACAGTATGATAATTGTGATAGAAATGTGAATTTTAGGCACAGAATATTTTATACAATTGAACAAGGCAGTAGATTATACAAGCTTGGACAGAAAGTTAATAATGACACCAATTTTTTTTTTTTAATGGAATTGTTTAGTACTGTTTTACCATTTGTTTACTGTAAAAAGTGTTTATACTGTTTATACTTTCAATTAACAAATTGAAGTCTTGTGAAAGGTTGACAGGATAACTGGCATTAA
Organism: Nerophis lumbriciformis; assembly: GCF_033978685.3. Lineage (NCBI taxonomy): Eukaryota > Metazoa > Chordata > Actinopteri > Syngnathiformes > Syngnathidae > Nerophis > Nerophis lumbriciformis. The sequence continues at coordinate 53,860,758 of NC_084553.2, forward strand.
CTGTCAAAATAATTTCAAACTATTGAAGTTAGCTTACAGAATAAACATGTCAATCAACCCATATGATTTTTGCTGTAATATTTTTGTTTTGAAAAGTCACTGTGACTGATAGAAAAGTGATGGTTTTAGCAACATTTTAACCTGTCTGAATGCTAATAATCATTTTGCGTCGGGGGGCGAAGCCTGAACCCCCCACCAGGACTTTGTCCTGGACCTACCGGGACCTGCGGCCCCTGGACCCTGGCTACTAGGTTTTTCTGATTTCAAAAGTTGGCAGGTATGCCACTGTCAGTAACTACAGTTGGTCGCTACATCTGTAAATGCATGTTAAAACTCTACTATGCAAAGCGAAAGCCATTTATCAACAACACCCAGAAACGCTGCCGGCTTGGCTGGGCCTGAGCTCATCTAAACTCAACCCAATGGGAAGCAATGAGAAATCTTGGAGGGGACTGCCGATGTGGGGACCCTTCCCACCCCCCTTGGGCGACCGGTGCAATGGGTGTCGAGTGGATCTAGTTAATAGTGTGAGTCCAGTCCATAGTGGGGCCAACAGTGGATCATCTTGAATGGAGACAAGTCAGCAGCGAAGAGACGTCCCCAATTGATGCACAGATGAGTGGTCCACCCCGGGTCCCGACTTTGAACAGCTGGCGCAACATCTGTGGTCACCTGATAACCTCTCCACTGTGGTCACCTGATAACCTCTCCACACAGGAGAGGGGGGCAGAGCACAAAAGAGACGGCAGATCAACTGGTCTAAAATGGGGACTATTTAAAGGCTAGAGTATACAAATGAGTTTTAAGGTGGGACTTAAATGCTTCTACTGAGGTGGCATCTCTAACTGTAGGACATTCTAGAGTACTGGAGTCCGAATCATACTTGCCAACCTTGAGACCTCCGATTTCGGGAGGTGGGGGGCGTGGGGCGTGGTCGGGGGTGGGACTGGGGCGTGGTTGTGGGCGGGGGCGTGTTTAAGCGGGGAGGTGTATATTGACAGCTAGAATTCACCAAGTCAAGTATTTCATTCATATATATATATATATATATATATATATATATATATATATATATATACACATCCTGAAAATATGCAAACAAAACTGTGTTTAGATGATTGATACTTCAAACTTGCATAAATAAATCTTAAGGAATATAACATAACTTGGCTTCTGAGAGCTTCAAAATGTAATGAATAAAATGCTAAAGTTGTTGATAAACAAGCAATTATTTTAATAATTAAATATGGTAATTTTAAATGAATTATTATGATCATTTAAAATTAATTATTTCATATATGTTTACTTTAATGTATAATTATATGGCTGGATGTAATAAGGCGTCAGAAAAAATACAAATAAAAATACAATTAATTTTGATGTTTTTAGCAAAATATAGTAAAAATGTATTTAGTTTTTTTAAAAAATAAATTAATAAATATCTTTATTTTTAGGTAAAATAAACATGATAATACAATTTATCTCTAGTCTGGATGATTTAGTTCTTGTCACCCTGTTGTCCTCCCGTCATAAAAAAAAGGCTGTCCTCACTCAGGTCCGCATGGAGCTGGAGGGGGCGTGGCCTCCAGCTCCGGCTGAAAATCGGGAGGTTTTCGGGAGAATATTTGTCCCGGGAGGTTTTCGGGAGAGGCGCTGAATTTCGGGAGTCTACCGGAAAATTCGGGAGGGTTGGCAAGTATGGTCCGAATAGTAAAAACGCTCTATTGCCCGCAGACGTTTTTTGGGTTAGGGAATCACTAATTAGCCGTAGTTCTTAGAACGCAAGTACTCCTGACTTTGTTTAAAATATTGACTAGTTTAAAGTGGTTTTGTGTTGACGTTGTTATACAGTACTCAATAGCACTCACCATACATACAGTAAATAGAAAAATGTATGGGTAATACATATTATCGGTACTGGTATCGGCCGATCTCACTCATTGATGATCGGTATCGGAATCAGCAACATAAACCCTGATCGGAACATCTCTACCTGTACTCCTTTGTTAGACTGAAAACAGGCCTGCAGAATGTATGTCTGATACGTCACTGGTTTGATCTGTTTTCAATTAGGACCACAGTTCGTAAAAAGTAGACCTTAATTGTGTTTGCAGCCTGGGCTAAAACACACTGAAAAATACACGTTTTAAAAAATATAGTCTTTCATGTGGACATGGCCTCAGCATCCATGATTGGACACATCAGATGAGTTTACATTTGCGGTAGTCGTGAGTCATCAACGTCTCAGTCATCACCCCAGCTGGCCTTGTGGGCATCGCCGCATAGTCTCTCAATCAAGCTATTTGTCCTCTCCGACCCCACGGGAATTCACCAGACTCATAACGACATCACGAGCAATGTTGGTTAAACTTACCGTAAATTCTGTTCAATAAACTACATTTTCACCTGTAGTCACCAGGTGTGTGGCCAGCAAAAGCAAAAATCGGCGGGGTCTCTAACGAGCACAAAAAGGGTTGATTCTTCATGACTGTCTTGGACTTTTTTTGATTGTTTCCATAGTTTCCGTACTATTTCCTATCCAGCGCCTTTATTATTGATTCCAGGTTAAAATTTTAAGTTTGCCTCCTTTGCCACCATTTATCTTACAGGTCCAGTCCAAGATCTTCTCGGCGTCCGTGTTGGCGCACACGTTGCCAAAGCCGACGCTGGTCAGGCTGCTGAGGGTGAAGTAGAGGGCGGCGATGTACGAGCTGCGCACCGACGGGCCGCCGACCGTGTTGTTGACGTAGGGCATCTCCAGGCGTTTGCCCAGCTCATGGAGCCATCCTTGGGGGAAGAGAAGGGAGGACAACAAGGTGACAAGAACTACATCATCCAGACTAGAGATACATTGTATTATTATGTTTATCTTACCTAAAAATAACTATATTTATTAATAAAGAAAAGTCTTACTAAAACATTTTGACAGACTTTTGTGCGTCGTGTGTAATGTTCAATATTCTCAATGGAACATTTAAAGTTTTGGTGTTGTTTACTGGCGTCATATTGCAGTCCACACGTATCTCTTATGTGTGACTACCATCTACTGGTCACACTTATCATTACACCATGTACCAAGTAAAATTGCTTCAAGAATAGTAGGTCAGTGCATGACCTAATCAATGCTAACATGCTATTTAGGCTAGCTGTAGTGAAGTGAAGTGAATTACATTTATATAGCGCCTTTCTCCAGTGACTCAAAGCGCTTTACATAGTGAAACCCAATATCTAAGTTACATTTAAACCAGTGTGGGTGGCACTGGGAGCAGGTGGGTAAAGTGTCTTGCCCAAGGACACAACGGTAATAACTAGGATGGCGGAAGCGGGGATCGAACCTGCAACCCTCAAGTTGCTGGCACGGCCGCTCTACCAACCGAGCTATACCGCTCATGTATGCAACATGTACATACATGATGCAACATGTATGTACATGTTGCATCATTATGCCTCATTTGTAGGTATATTCGAGCTCATTTAATATCCTTTACTTTTATCCTCTTTGTATATAATTTAGTTTTGCATGTAATATTGGCTGCATTTCAGATAGTTGTTTGTGGGCCATGTTGTTCCAGACCACAGCAAACATTACCTAGCTTGCCAAAGATTGTAATTCTCACTACATTCTACAGAGGCACTATAGAGAGTCTACTGACCAACTGCATCTCTGTCTGGACTGGAGCCTGCAGTGCCTCGGACTGGAAGTCTCTGGAAAGAGTGGTAAGGACGGCGGAAAAGATCATCAGGACTCCTCTTCCTCCTATCCGAGAAATCGCAAAAAGCCGCTGCCTGACCAGGACTCAGAAAATCTTTAGAGATTCCTCCCACCCACACCAAGGACTGTTTTCACTGCTGGACTCTAGAAAGAGGTTCCGCAGCCTCCGTAGCAGAACCTCCAGGTTCTGTGACAGCTTCTTCCCTCAGGCCGTAAGACTCTTGAACGCATCATAAAAATTCCCTCAATTCCCCCCAAAAATGGATTAACTCGCTGGAATATAAAGACAATATTACATACATCCATACAAGTGGATGCATATGCAATAAGTGCAATATGTTTATCTGTACAGTAATCTATTTATTTACATATGCACCTTATTGCTCTTTTATCCTGCACTACAACGAGCTAATGCAACTAAATGTCGTTCCTATCTACACTGTAAAGTTCAAATTTGAATGACAATAAAAGGAAGTCTAAGTCTAAGTCTAAACTGTTGCTCACAGTCCACACTATGGTGAGTTCAAGAACCACCGAAATTAGTAGGACAAAACGATGTTCACCAAATACTCTCATCAGTGAAGCATACACACAAACATATTAAACAGTGGGCTTTCTAACAATTGGGAAGGTTTGTGTCATGTTTGTCCTCAAACAAAAAACATACTAAAACAAACAAATATTTTTCCCCATCTTTTTCCACTTCCGAACCTTTTTTAAAAATGCTCCAAGGGAGCCACTAGGGCGGCACTAATGAGCCGCATGTGGTTGCTGACCCTCGCTATAGGGGGACTCAGTTTGAAACCAGCAAAACAATTAGTTGTTGATGTGAAAGCACTAATAATTAGAGATGCCCAATAATGGCTTTTTTGCCGATATCCGATATTGTCCAACTCTAAATTACCGATACCGATATCAACCGATACCGATATATACAGTTGTGGAATTAACACATTATTATGCTTAATTTTGTTGCGATGCCCTGCTGGATGCATTAAACAATGTAACAAGGTTTTCTAAAATAAGAGAACAACTTCAACTCCAGTTATGGAAAAAAGTGCCAACATGGCACTGCCATATTTATAGAAGTCACAAAGTGCATTACTTTTTTTTAACATGCCTCAAAACAGCAGCTTGGAATTTGGGACATGCTCTCCCTGAGCATTAGGAGGGGGGGGTGGGGGGGGATAGGGGGTAGCGGCGGTGTATATTTTAGCGTCCCGGAAGAGTTAGTGCTGCAAGGGGTTCTGGGTATTTGTTCTGTTGTGTATATGTTGTGTTACGGTGCGGATGTTCTCCCGAAATGTGTTTGTCCTTCTTGTTTGGTGTGGGTTCACAGTGTGGGGCATATTTGTAACAGTGTTAAAGTTGTTTATACGGCCACCTTCAGTGTGACCTGTATGGCTGTTTATCAAGTATGCCTTGCATCCACTTGTGTGTGTGTAAAGCCGTAGATGTTTTGTGACTGGGCCGGCACGCAAAGGCAGTGCCTTTAAGGTTTATTGGCGCTCTGTACTTCTCTCTACGTCCGTGTACACAGCGGCGTTTCAAAAAGTCATAAATTGTACTATTTGAAACCGATACCGATAATTTTGAAACCGATACTGTTAATTTCAGATATTACATTTTAAAGCATTTATCGGCCAATAATATCGGCAGTCCGATATTATCGGACATACCTACTAATAATGCTGACCAAACAGTTTGTTGCTTCCCACTATTACAACAATGGTTCCTTTGCTGCTGTGTTATGCGATATACTGTTAGTAATGTGGCCAAAGACACAAATTATTGAAACATTTGAAAAATTAACATGTTATTTAGAATGAGTGAATAACAGTCCGTCTCTAATTATCTCCGGTTCCCAATTACCACCCCCTCCTCTTTAGGTAAATAAAGTCGGCGGCTATAATTAGAGCATTTACGGTAGCATCAATGTACTCGATTATGAAGATGATTAAAAAGGCAATAATGGCGCTCTTGACGGATCATTCTGGATACAACTCCTCAGCCCTTCAGCACGTAAAGCACAGCTGTGTTCTATTGTGGAGGCTCGGGAGTCCGTTCGGGATGATTTGAAGAACAATGAAGTGGATGTGCTGTTCTATCGACTGAATAATGAGTTTCTCGGAGAGCACAAAGACGCCCCACCCCCTTCTTCTCCTCCTCCTTTGATGGGGTTGATATATGCATAAGCGGCGCTTTCATTGGGTGCCAAGTACCGAGCTACTGCGCAGTGATTACTTTACATGACACCAACCCCACCTGAAATTACGAATATCGTTGGCCTGGGTTGCTCGTCGGGATGTTTTCAAAGGACGCCGACCCCGGGCATTAGAGATGCGCGGATAGGCAATTTATTTCATCCGCAACCGCGTCAGAAAGTCGTCAACCATCCGCCATCCACCCGATGTAACGTTGATCAGAACTGCACCCGCCCGCCATCCGCCCGTTGTTATATATCTAATATTAATAAAAAAAAAAAAAAAGGGTGAAAACTACGCGAATTGCACCTTTTTGATTTTTCGATCGGACACGGAGGAATTAGCGATGTAAAAGACCACGTTGGGACAAAAAAACACAAGTCTAATGCCGTTGCTAGCGATACAAGTGGAAAACTTTCAACGTTTTTCGTCGCCCAAACAGATTCTTTGGATGTGATAAATGCCGAAGTTTTATTTACGGAGGCAATAATTGAGCATGGACTTCCAATCGCACTGGCTGATCACATGGGACAGTTAATAATGTAATGCAACCTTTAAAAATCATTACGCGGTGATCGCGATCCCAAAAATAAACTTTTCTTGCATGATAATGTCCAGAAAAATTTGCTTTATATTACTATAGAGTCCTTTTAACGAATGAGTTTGATGGTTTATCACAAACCTTAAATGAAATTCCATGGCCACCGTCCTGCTCTCTATATCAACCAGGGTGAGCCCCACCCCTTTCGTGAGCGCACTGCGAAAGCGGACGAGGCGGGGTGTCGGTGCGGTGGGCGCGGTAGTGACCCTGGACGTGCGTCGGGCCCTTCTCGCGGATCGCCTCAGCTACGGCTCCCGGTGGGGCCCTCTCGGGGGAAGGGGCCTCGGTCCCGGACCCCGGCGAGGCGTTCCTTCTCCGCTCCGTAAAAGTGTCCATCTCTTTTCTTTTTTTTTCTTCTGTTGTGGCATATGCAGCAGGTGCCTGCTCGTTTTTCGTATGTGGGTAACAACATTTAACTATGTATATATATTTCCCAATTGGTTTAACTGCCACCCGCAAAAAAAAAAAAAAAAAAAAAAAAAAATCTAATTAATTTGCCCGACCCGACCCGCGAGCGGATAAAATCTTATTGTTTTTAATTTCATCCGCCCGATCCGCGGATAATCCGCGGACTCCGCGGTTGTGTCCGCAAACCGCGCATCTCTACCGGGCATACACCGGCCCCGTGGCTTCCGACCAGAGAAAGGGCGCTCTTTCTCTCCCCTAATGGCTGCCAAAACCACACAGGGGAAAATGATTCATGTAGAGCAGAGTGAAGATGTTGCCTCTCTTTTCGGCTAGCAAATATCACGGCCTTGACTGTAGAGTCCCGGGGCTATAATTAGATTCTGTGATTCCCGAGCAAAGGTGAATCGATGTCTTTTAAACATCTCTGTCCTGCACTGGATCAAAATGAGCGCCGTAAATAGCCACCGCCGTCATATTGTTGTGCAGGCCTGGGAGGCTGGCTAAATGTGGTTTTGTGTTCTTCACTGGACCACAGGGCCGAAGAATCCTGCTTAGCTCTTAGGGTGCGTTCACATTGGGACGTTTCAACCATCCAGGGGCCTCATTTATAAAGCAAAACAAAACACGGGGGGGGAAATGTGTATCATCTTTCACTGCAAACAGTATTTATGGTTATGGGGTAATGTAGCCAATCTGTGCTGACACCGGCCAAAAATGAACTCTGGGTTTTGTCTTGTCGCTTGGACCGAACAAAGAGGGAACTTGAGACGCCCTTGCCGACCACCAGGGAGCGTTTATGTTCTGTACATAACACACACGCACCTCTTTAAAGGGGAACATTATCACAATTTCAGAAGGGTTAAAACCATTAAAAATCAGTTCCTAGTGGCTTATTTTTTTCAAAATTTTACCCATCACGCAATATCCCTAAAAAAAGCTTCAAAGTGCCTGATTTTAACCATCGTTATATACACACCCGTCCATTTTCCTGTGACGTCACATAGTGATGCCGATACAAACAAACATGGCGGATAGAACAGCAAGTTTATAGCGACATTAGCTCGGATTCAAACTCGGATTTCAGCGGCTTAAGCGATTCAACAGATTACGGATGTACCGTATTTTCCGCACTATAAGGCGCACCGGATTATTAGCCGCACCTTCTATGAATTACATATTTCATAATTTTGTCCACCAATAAGCCGCCCCGGACTATAAGCCGCGCCTACGCTGCGCTAAAGTGAATGTCAAAAAAACGCTGCGCTAAAGTGAATGTCAAAAAAACAGTCAGATAGTTCAGTCAAACTTTAATAATATATTGAAAACCAGCGTTCTAACAACTCTGTCCCAAAATGTACGCAAATGTGCAATCACAAACATAGTAAAATTCAAAATGGTGTAGAGCAATAGTAACATAATGTTGCTCGAACGTTAATGTCACAACACACAAAATAAACATAGCGCTCACCTTCTGAAGTTATTCTTCATTCGTAAATCCTTCGAATTCTTCGTCTTCGGTGTCCGAATTGAAAAGTTGCGCAAGCGTGGTATCCAAAATGGCCGGTTCCGTCTCGTCGAAGTCATCGGGAGTCAGTGTCGCTGTTGTTCTGTGAATCCTGCCTTCCGGAAAGCTCGGACCACAGTTGTGACCGAAATATCTGCCCAGGCATTTACGATCCACTGGCAAATGTTGGCGTATGTCGTCCGGCGCTGTCTGCCCGTCTTAGTGAAGGTGTGTTCGCCTTCGGAGCTGTGTGAAAAAAGCCACCCGGCCTCTTCGCGTAAACTTCCCTTAACCACTCGCTCATCTTTTCTTCATCCATCCATCCCTTCGAGTTAGCTTTTATGATGACGCCGGCTGGAAAGGTCTCTTTTGGCAAGGTCTTCCTTTTGAATATCACCATGGGTGGAAGTTAGCATGGCAAGCTAGAACCACAGTGAAGGATGACTTCTCATTCCCTGTGGTGCGAATATTCACCGTACGTGCTCCCGTTCCACAGTGCGGTTCACAGGAATATCAGTTGCTGTGAAATACGGTAGTAATCCGTGTGCGGATGGAGAGATTGCGTCTTTTTATGAACCGGATCCTTGTCGCTTAGTAGGAGCCATTTTGTGGTCTTTACAGATGTAAACAGGAAATGAAACGTACGGTGATATCCGCGCGTTTTTTCTTCTTCTTCCGGGGGCGGGCGGTAGCTTACAGTAGAAGAAGAAGCGCTTCCTGTTCTATGGGGGCGGGTGCTTACCTTGGCGGTTGCTTGCGTAGAAGAAGAAGCGCTTCCTGTTCTACCGGGAAAAAAGATGGCGGCTGTTTACCGAAGTTGCGAGATCGAAACTTTATGAAAATGAATCGTAATAAAGCGCACCGGGTTATAAGGCGCACTGTTAGCTTTTGAGAAAATTTGTGGTTTTTAGGTGCGCCTTATAGTGCGGAAAATACGGTATTGAAACGGATGGTTGTAGTGTGGAGGCAGGTAGCGAAAACGAAATTGAAGAAGAAACTGAAGCTATTGAGCCATATCGGTTTGAACCGTATGCAAGCGAAACCGACGAAAACCACACGGGAGAAAGCGAGGACGAATTCGGCGATCGCCTTCTAACCAACGATTGGTATGTGTTTGTTTGGCATTAAAGGAAACTAACAACTATGAACTAGGTTTACAGCATATGAAATACATTTGGCAACAACATGCACTTTGAGAGTGCAGACAGCCCATTTCAGGCGCACTAAGAACATATATTTTTCCACGATTTCAGCACTCAGGTTAACCATACCTAAATAGACACAAAATACTGCATTACACAAGACTACCCGAATGTACTCGAATGACTGAAAAAAATAAATGTTTTTAAGCTAAATTATTGGTAAACACAGTTTATGTATAATAATTTACGTAAAACCGCGAGTAATGAATAAAGTTTTCATCAATTAATATATTCTGTAGACATACCCTCATCCGCTCTCTTTTCCTGAAAGCTGATCTGTCCAGTTTTGGAGTTGATGTCAGCAGGCCAGGGAAGCTAGGGTCGATATTCTTCTCTTGATCAGCTTCGGTGGCATAAGGGACGGTAGAAGCGGTGTGAGCCAAGACATCCAGGGGGTTTAGCTCGCTCGTCTGCGGGAACAAACTGCCGCCATTGCTTGCCGTGCTACCGAGGTCCTTTGTCCCTGAATAGCTCACACACTCCGGCAGATTCAATGGGGGTCTGGCGGCAGATTTCTTTGACTTTATCGTTGGAAATGCATCTGCTTTGAGTGTCGCAGGATATCCACACATTCTTGCCATCTCTGTCGTAGCATAGCTTTCGTCGGTAAAGTGTGCGGAACAAACGACTGACCATTTCGTCGGCTTTTCCACACCCTCGTATTTTGAACAAATTTCGTCCAATTTCTTTCCACTTTCGCATCTTTGGGCCACTGGTGCAACTTGAATCCGTCCCTGTTCGTGTTGTTACACCCTCCGACAACACAGTGAGAAAATGGCGGATTGCTTCCCGATGTGACGTCGCTCCGAGAGCGAATAATAGAAAGGCGTTTAATTCGCCAAAATTCACCCATTTAGAGTTCGGAAATCTGTTAAAAAAATATATGGTCTTTTTTCTGCAACATCAAGGTATATATTGACGCTTACATAGGTCTGATGATAATGTTCCCCTTTAACAGTCCAGAAGCGACAACGCAGAGTTAATTTTTAGCCAGTGTCAGCACAGGCCGGCTGTTGTGCATTGGTGCCGTGACCCGGATGAGAGTGAGGTTCAGATTACGAATGTATTGAAACGGATGGTTGTAGTGTGGAGGCAGGTAGCGAAAACGAAATTGAAGAAGAAACTGAAGCTATTGAGCCATATCGGTTTGAACCGTATGCAAGCGAAACCGACGAAAACGACACGACAGCCAGCGACACGGGAGAAAGCGAGGATGAATTCGGCGATCGCCTTCTAGCCAACGATTGGTATGTGTTTGTTTGGCATTAAAGGAAACTAACAACTATGAACTAGGTTTACAGCATATGAAATACATTTGGCAACAACATGCACTTTGAGAGGGCAGACAGCCCAATTTTTATCAATTAATATATTCTGTAGACATACCCTCATCCGCGCTCTTTTCCTGAAAGCTGATCTGTCCAGTTTTGGAGTTGATGTCAGCAGGCAAGGGAAGCTAGGGTCGATAGGGGGTTTAGCTCGCTCGTCTGCGGGAACAAACTGCCGCCATTGCTTGCCGTGCTACCGAGGTCCTTTGTCCCTGAATTGCTCACACACTCCAGCAGATTCAATGGGGGTCTGGCGGCAGATTTCTTTGACTTTATCGTTGGAAATGCATCTGCTTTGAGTGTCGCAGGATATCCACACATTCTTGCCATCTCTGTCGTAGCATAGCTTTCGTCGGTAAAGTGTGCGGAACAAACGTCCAATTTCTTGCCACTTTCGCATCTTTGGGCCACTGGTGCAACTTGAATCCGTCCCTGTTCGTGTTGTTACACCTTCCGACAACACACCGACGAGGCATGATGTCTCCAAGGTACGGAAAACAGTCGAAAAAACGGAAAATAACAGAGCTGATTTGACTCGGTGTTTGACAAAATGGCGGATTGCTTCCCGATGTGACGCCACGTTGTGACGTCATTGCTCCGAGACCGAATATTAGAAAGGCGTTTAATTCGCCAAAATTCACCCATTTAGAGTTCGGAAATCGGTTAAAAAAATATATGGTCTTTTTTCTGCAACATCAAGGTATATATTGACGCTTACATAGGTCTGGTGATAATGTTCCCCTTTAACAGTCCAGAAGCGACAACGCAGAGTTAATTTTTAGCCAGTGTCAGCACAGGCCGGCTGTTGTGCATTGGTGCCGTGACCCGGATGAGAGTGAGGTTTAAGGGGATGAGTGTAACTGGGGCCGGCCAGTGGAGTCATGGCCGTAACTACCAAACCCAAAGCCAGTGAAGTTGGCACGTTGTGTAATTCGTAAATAAAAACATAATACAATGATTTGTAGGGATGTCTGATAATGGCTTTTTGCCGATATCCGATATTGTCCAACTCTTTAATTACCGATACCTATATCAACCGATATATGCAGTCGTGGAATTAACACATTATTATGCCTAATTTGGACAACCAGGTATGATGAAGATAAGGTACTTTAAAAAGAAATTAATAAAATAAAATAAGATAAATTAATTAAAAACATTTTCTTGAATAAAAAAGAAAGTAAAACAATATAAAAACAGTTGCATATAAACTAGTAATTAATGAAAATGAGTAAAATTAACTGTTAAAGGTTAGTACTATTAGTGGACCAGCAGCACGCACAATCATGTGTGCTTACGGACTGTATCCCTTGCAGACTGTATTGATATATATTGATATATAATGTAGGAACCAGAATATTAATAACAGAAAGAAACAACCCTTTTGTGTGAATGAGTGTGAATGAGTGAATGGGGGAGGAAGGTTTTTTGGGTTGGTAAGTGTATCTTGTGTTTTTTATGTTGATTTAATAAAAACAAAACAACATTAAAAAAAACAAAAAAAAACGATACCGATTATCGGACATCTCTAATGATTTGCAAATCATTTTCAACTTATATTCAATTGAATAGACTGCAAAGAAAAGATATTTAACGTTTGAACAGAGAAAGTTACATTTTTTTTTGCAAATAATCATTAACTTAGAATTTAATGGCAGCAACACATTGCAAAAAAAATTTGGCACAGGGGCATTTTTACCACTGTGTTACATGGCCTTTCCTTTTAACAACACTCAGTAAATGTTTGGGAACTGAGGAGACCAATTTTTGAAGCTTCAGATTAAACTCAAATTGAGCCACAATACCCATCAATATGTTTGGAGGAAAAAAGGTGAGGCCTTTAATCCCAGGAACACCATTCCTACCGCCAAGCATGGTGGTGAATGTATTATGCTCTGGGCCTGTTTTGCTAACAATGGAACTGGTGCTTTACAGAGAGTAAATGGGACAATGAAAAAGGATGATTACCTCCAAATTCTTCGGGACAACCTAAAATCATCAGCCCGGAGGTTGGGTCTTGGGCACAGTTAGACAGGACAATGACCCCAAACACACGTCAAAAGTGGTAAAGGAATGGCTAAATCAGGCTAGAATTAAGGTTTTAGAATGGCCTTCCCAAAGTCCTGACTTAATCGTGTGGACAATGCTGAAGAAACAAGTCCATGTCAGAAAACCAACAAATTTAGCTGAGCTGCACCAAGATTTTAGCTGGATTGAACGTCCGGAAAAATAGAAGCTCTGCGTTTATTTAGCGCTGGAATACGGAACGGCAACGGCATGTCGGTGGCGTTCCGCAGGCGGTGGAGATTGACACTTTGACTGGAATAAAAATGGAAAGAGTGTGCCGGTCCGCCTTCAGTGAAAATCCAGGGTCACACAGACCTCGACTCAGTCCACTCGCCGTGTGTTCATTTGGGAAAAGGGAGAAACTTGTCGATATTCAATCAGTTACTTTTATTTGCATCGACAAAGACATACTTACAGAGGCTCTCTGGGCAGTTGATTAGGCCCGAGACCCCTTCTCTCAAAACCAGTGGGCTTTTATACCACAGAGAGGGGAAGTTACACAAGGGGGCGTATGGACTTTGACATCATTTACCATTCTTATCTGTCTCTCTATTGGTGTTTTTTGTCCTTGTTTGAGCAGGTGTTAACCATTTACATGAACACAGGTTGCCATGACAATCGGTCTATCTCTACCCCGCTTTTCCCCTCGTACCTTACCGGTCTTGTTTAAAGTCAATCTTGAAGGTTATTCAAAGTTTCCCGATATCCACTTAGTCATTGCATTGTGTAGGTCAACAGTTCAGTGGAGGTTCATTACATATATAATTGTAAGCATTATATCTTCTATACTGATCTTTATTAAGCATGAATATTCAATTCACTCAACATTGAAATACAATCTAAGGTAGTCTTTGTTCATGAATATATTAAATAAGCAGTCCTGAAAGCAGTCTAAATGGTAACAGGATCCTTTAATTTGTTCGTCTCAAACTACATTAAAATGCTTTATCACTCATGATCCCTTCTCCCACATCGGGCTATTCCACGCCACTGCAGACTTGATCCGGGAATACGGAATAAAACAAACCTGTTGGGCAGAGGTGGGTAGTAACGCGCTACATTTACTCCGTTACATCTACTTGAGTAACTTTTGGGATAAATTGTACTTCTAAGAGTAGTTTTAATGCAACATACTTTTACTTTTACTTGAGTATATTTATAGAGAAGAAACGCTACTTTTACTCCGCTACTTTTATCTACATTCAGCTCGCTACTCGCTACTAATTTTGATCGATCTGTTAATGCACGCTTTGTTTGTTTTGGTCTGTCAGACAGACCTTCATAGTGCCTGCGTTTCAACAAATACAGTCACTGGTGACGTTCACTCCGTTCCACCAATCAGATGCAGTCACTGGTGACGTTGGACCAATCAAACAGAGCCAGGGGTCACATGACCTGACTTAAACAAGTTGAAAAACTTATTGGGGTGTTACCATTTAGTAGTCAATTGTACGGAATATGTACTGTACTGTGCAATCTACTAATAAAAGTTACAATCAATCAATCAAAAGTGTGAAGGAAAAAAGATACTTGTTTTATTTCAACCGCACCGTCAAAAGCCTCAAGACTGACCGCACATGAGGACGTTCCTGTCTTCACAATAAAAGTGCCGCTCCATCGCGCCTGCGCTTTCAAAATAAGAGTCTCCGAAAGCCAGCGCAAACAAGCTAGCAAGCTACGGAGTTTGCCGCCAATGTATTTCTTGTAAAGTGTATAAAAACGAATATGGAAGCTGGACAAATAGGATGCCAAAAACCAACCACTTTCATGTGGTATTAGACAGAAAGGAGGAACTTTTCTTCTCCTCCATTTGAAAACGTGGACGTTATCATCACTACTGTCTGATTACAATCAATGCAAGTCATCAGAATCAGGTAATACACCAACTTATATTCTTGTCTTCATGAAAGAAAGGAATATATATGTGTTAAACATGCATGTATATTCATTAAAACACCTTTAACATGTAAACAAAAACAGCAAAATAAATACTTATAAATTATATACTGTATATATCAATGTATATGTATGTATGTATGTATGTATATATATATATATATATATATATATATATATATATATATATATATATATATATATATATATATATATATGATATGTGTGTGTATGTTACTCATCAGTTACTCAGTACTTGAGTAGTTTTTTCACAACATACTTTTTACTTTTACTCAAGTAAATATTTGGGTGACTACTCCTTACTTTTACTTGAGTAATAAATCTCTAAAGTAACAGTACTCTTACTTGAGTACAATTTCTGGCTACTCTACCCACCTCTGCTGTTGGGTAACGCCGCTTCATCTTTTTAAAGACCCCCTCATAACTACGCCCGAGTGGAGCGGAGAACCGTTTTTTTTTAGAGATGTCCGATAATGGCTTTTTTTACCGATATCCGATATTCCGATATTGTCCAACTCTTAATTACCGATACCGATATCAACCGATACCGATATATACAGTCGTGGAATTAACACATTATTATGCCTCATTTTGTTGTGATGCATTAAACAATGTAACAAGGTTTTCCAAAATAAATCAACTCAAGTTATGGAAAAAAAAAAGCCAACATGGCACTGCCATATTTATTATTGAAGTCACAAAGTGCATTCTTTTTTTTAACATGCCTCAAAACAGCAGCTTGGAATTTGGGACATGCTCTCCCTTAAAGAGACTATGAGGAGGTTGAGGTGGGCGGGGAGGATTTTAGGGGGTAACGGGGGTGTATATTGTAGCGTCCCGGAAGAGTTAGTGCTGCAAGGGATTCCGGGTATTTGTTCTGTTGTGTTTATGTTGTGCTACGGTGCGGATGTTCTCCCGAAATGTGTTTGTCATTCTTGTTTGGTGTGGGTTCACAGTGTGGCGCATATTTGTGACAGTGTTAAAGTTGTTTATACGGCCACTCTCAGTGTGACCTGTATGGCTATTGACCAAGTATGCCTTGCTTTAACTTGTGTGTGTGAAAAGCCGTAGACGTTATATAACTCGACCAGTACGCAAAGGAAGTGCCTCCAAAGCTTATTGGCGCTCTGTCCCTCTCCCTACGTCCGTGTACACAGCGAGGTTAAAAAAGTCATACATTTTAGTTTTTGAAACCGATACCGATAATTATGAAACCGATACCGATAATTTCCGATATTACATTTTAAAGCATTTATCGGCCGATAATATCGGCAGTTCCATATTACCGGACATCCCTAGTTTTTTTTTTTTGGTTTGGGACCAAGGTTGAAACTTTTTATCGTTGACCCGGGGAATGTATGTGACGAATACTGCAAGAGCCATTGTTACACTTTTCATTACAAATACAAGTCAAAATAAAAACAATAAAAAGAATATAATGCAAACGTTTATTTATGTCAGCAATTCAATATGTAAAACTACATTATTTTCCGAACCATAGGGCGCACCGGATTATAAGACACACTGCCGATGAATGGTCTATTTTCGATCTTTTTTCATATTTAAGGTGCATTAGAGGAGTCATATTATTACTATTTTTTTTCTAAATGTAAAACACTTCCTTGTGGTCTACATAACATGTAGTGGTGGTTCTTTGGTCAAAATGTTGCATAGATGATGTTTTACAGATCATCTTCAAGCCGCTTTCTGACAGTAGCTTCAGGATGCGCCGTTTTGTGGGTGGTCTTATTTACGTTGCTCACCTTCGACAGCGTCTTCTCCCCGTCATATTTGTTGTAGCAGTGTAGCGTGCAAGGATGGGAGTGGAAGAAGTGTCAAAAGATGGAGCTAACCGTTTGAACGACATTCAGACTATAATGCGTCTCGTGAAAAAACGGAACTCTCTAATAACTAAAGTTCCTTGGGTGAATTATGTAAACTCACTACACCGGTATGTTTGAGCGCTTTCATAGCAGATGTAAGTAAGAACTTTACACTACTTTATATTAAAAATGGCAACAGCGGAGGATGAATGTGTCACGGCGTGGACTCGAACCTGTTTTTCCTCGGCAGCTGCCGGGACCTCCGCTGACAGCGCGCTCGGACACGCCCCTGCTCGCGCTGAGAGCAGCACGCCCACGCAGCGACAAGCCTGCAGACAATCGCCAATCTGCACACTTGGGACTGATGAGGGCGAGCTGCTTAAAGCAGTGGTCCCCAACCGGGCCGCACAATAAATTAAAAAAAAAAAAAAAAAAAAAAAAAAAAAAGTAAATTAAACAAAAAAAATTAAATCAACATAAAAAACACAATATATACATTATATATCAATATAGATCAATACAGTCTGCAGGGATACATTCTTTATGACAAAAAAAAAACGAAAAAAACATAACCCCCCACCCCCCCACCCCGGTCCGTGGGACAAATTTTCAAGCGTTGACCGGTCCGCAGCTACAAAAAGGTTGGGGACCACTGGCTTAAAGGACCAGTGGACCCAAGGATCCTGGCGGGAACTTAGTTCTCAAATGGTGTACCATAAGCGACAAGCTTTATGCTCTATCCTTGTTTCCTGTCCGTGGCTTGATTTGTCCCCTGTCTTCTCCCGTGTTTTCCTTCCGTTGCCCTGGATCTCGACTGCCTCCCTCGTTCCTCGACTCCTCGCTCGCCCCCGGACTCTGACGCCTCTCTCTCGCCCCGGATCACCTGCCTGCCCCATGGACTGCCTCGTTCCTTCGCTCTCATCAACACTTAGTAACACACACTTCAGCTAACTACACACATAGCCTCACACACACACACACACTCTTGGGTTTTGACACACTCCATTTCCTTAGGTTAGCTCATTTGTTAGTATTGTTTTGTATTATTATGTATATATTGACTATACCTACTCAGTGGCCTAGTGGTTAGAGTGTCCGCCCTGAGATCGGTAGGTTGTGAGTTCAAACCCCGGCCGAGTCATACCAAAGACTATAAAAATAGGACCCATTACCTCCCTGCTTGGCACTCAGCATCAAGGGTTGGAATTGGGGGTTAAATCACCAAAAATGATTCCTCACTGCTGCTCACTGCTCCCCTCACCTACCAGGGGGTGAACAAGGGGATGGGTCAAATGCAGAAGACACATTTCACCACACCTAGTTTGTGTGTGACAATCATTGGTATTTTAACTTTATATAAAACATTTTTTTTACATTTACCCCTGGTGTCTGTTGCCGTCATCTCCCCATAGTCAAACATAACAGAATGTCCCATAACGAGAAGATAGAGAAAAAGAAGAAGCTTATCGACTACGGTGTCGGCACTGACTACAAAGGTGGACCCGCGCAATTTTTCAGAACTTATGAGACTTTGGTAAGCTATGAAGCCGCACCGCTTGATGGATTGTCGGCACATTAAACATACAAGTATTATTGTGGTGTGTGTATAAGGTAAGACATATTATCTGGCATTTTGTTTCACAATATTATGCAAAAGAAACTTTTCTTACCTTCTGGTACCTGCTGATCTGTATTTGGGATCTGCAAAAAATCCTGAAAAATCCTCCGCTGTTGCCATTTCTACTATAAAGTAGTGTAAAGTTCTTTCTTATATCTGTCAGTAACTCGCCATGAAAGCTCTAAAACATACCGGTGTAGTGAGTTTACATTATTCACCCGAGGAACTTTAGTTATTAGAGTGTTCCGGTCAGACGTTTTTTTATTATGGTGTAAGGTAAGACATATTATCTGGCGTTTTGTTTCGCAATATTATGCAAAAGAAACTTTTCTTACATTCTGGTACCTGCTGATCTGTATTTGGGATCCGCATAAGTCCTGAAAACGACATTCAGATTTAAGTCCGGATGTCATTAAAACAGTTAGCTCCATCTTTTGACACTTCTTCCACTCCCGTCCTTGCACGCTACACCGCTACAACAAAGATGACAGGGAGAAGACGCTGCTGAAGTTGAGCCATGTAAATAAAATTGCCCACAAAACGGCACAACTTGAAGCGACTGTCAGAAAGCGGCTTGAAGATGATCTGTAAAACATAATCTATGCAACATTTTGACCAAAGAACCACCATTACATGTTATGTAGACCACAAGGAAGTGTTTTCCATTTAGTAAAAAAAAAAAAAAGACTCCTTTAATGCGCCCTATAATCCGGTGCGCCTTATATATGAAAAAGATCGAAAATAGACTATTCATTGGCAGTGCGCCTTATAATCTGGTGTGCTCTATGGTCCTGAAAATACAGTATGTATATATGACGTGCAGTCAGGGGAGGCAGGTGAGGCGGGGCCTCACATGCCATCATGGAAAGAAAAACATTTTAAAAGAAAAAAAAAAAAAATTAATTGTTATATGTATCCAGTGATTATGCTATAAAGTTATTTTCCATTTAACTTCACCAGTTTTAGATTATTTTTTATTCAAAATCGCAGAATTTTCACATTTGCCGTTCAAATACTGAGAAGACACTTGCGGTGAGTCAGCAGCCAGTTGAGGCACGTCACTGAGTTGTGCCTCAACATGGATTGCGGACTCGGCCAACAGCTGGCCTGCTGTGCAGTGAGACCGTATTGCTATATGAATTATATTATATATTTCCATAGTTTAGTTAGCTGAGGTATATAATGTACAGTGTATTTTGTCAACAACTGTATGTGTGTCACGTATTTCTTGTGCTGAGCAATCATAAAACTGCTGCAAAGACGCACTGTGTGAGGCTCGCAGTAATCCCGCCTCCTGGTGGTAGAGGGCGCTAGTGATCCCAGGGAGCATTTCTGCGACTACTCGGCTGCAGAAGAAGTGACAACAAGCAGCAACAGTTAGCAGCGATCGTTTATTTTTTCCTCTCGCCTGGACTTTTAACATGGAGGATTACATATCTAAAATAAAACAGTTTTCTAAACTGGACTTTCAATCGAAACAGGAGGTAATGCTTAAAGGAAGACCTCCATCGAAACAGAGAGACTTTTAAAACTGAAGAAAGATAAGGAAGACTTCTATAAACAAGTTATCGATGCTTTTGTTCAAAAGGAGCTGCGCATGGACTTCATTTATAAGTAAAGGTAAGACCATAATAATGTTTTTTTTTATTAAATGTGTTTTTTTGTGTGCTACAGTTTGTATGTTTAAAGTTAAAGTTAAGTTAAAGTACCAATGATTGTCACACACACACTAGGTGTGGTGAAATTTGTCCTCTGCATTTGACCCATCCCCTTGCTCACCCCCTGGGAGGTGAGGGGAGCAGTGGGCAGGAATAATTTTTGGTGATTTAACCCCCAGTTCCAACCCTTGATGCTGAGTGCCAAGCAGGGAAGAAAGCTGGTATGAGCTTTTAAACATAACCCGTTAACTGCTGCCAATCAAATGGTGAATAAGATACTCTTTAGGGTTCATATGTTTGTAAATCTGACTGTGATGAAGTCAGTGCCTCACCAGCCATCAACCTCACCGCACGTCACTGATATATATATGTATAAAGATGTACATATGTATAGGCTATATATAAATCACTTCGGCCCCCGGGCAAATTTTCTTTAGCCGAATGCGGATCACAAGTCAAAAAGTTTGGACAGCCCTGATTTAAACGCTCAAAATGGTAAACTATCGTCACCGTGGGTCTGGTAAGATGTTGTTTTTTTCTTTATTTAAATCAACAGTCTTAACTCGTCAATCGCTCTCTTTTCCCCCACCAGTCACACATATCTGGCCTTTAACAATAATAGCGCTGTTTGTCAAACCCGGTCCAACGGTGCTTATAAAATAACACGTTCCCTTAAACGTCTTACTGTCATGACTTGGTCCTTGGAGTTTGTTTTTCCGGAAGGCAACGGAAAGTTGGCTCGGGCGGCGAGACGGGAATGTAAGTACATGATTTAATATTAACACTCATAAAAAAAGGGAACAAACAAAAGGCGCTCACAGTGGAGGTACAAAACTTGGCTATAAACACAAAACTTGCACAAAGGCAGAAACTATGAACAACAAAAAACACTAACTGTGGCATTAATAAACAAAAACTTACTTGGCATGGACTAAAGGAGCAGCATGAACGATGGACATGAAACCAAGTGTCAGGAATGTCCATCCATCCATCCATCCACTACCGCTTATTCCCTTTGGGGTCGCGGGGGGCGCTGGAGCCTATCTCAGCTACAATCGGGTGGAAGGCGGCGTACACCCTGGACAAGTCGCTACCTCATCGCAGGGCCAACACAGATAGACAGACAACATTCACACTCACATCCACACACTAGGGCCAATTTAGTGTTGCCAATCAACTTATCCCCAAGTGCATGTCTTTGGAAGTGGGAGGAAGCCGGAGTACCCGGAGGGAACCCACGCAGTCACGGGGAGAACATGCAAACTCCACACAGAAAGATCCCGAGCCCGGGATTGAACCCAAGACTACTCAGGACCTTCGTATTGTGAGGCAGATGCACTAACCCCTCTGCCACCGTGAAGCCCAGTGTCAGGAATGTGCAGAGCATAAATGTGGATGTCGCCAGGCTGACCAACAGAAAAAGAAAAGCTTAAATAACACAGACATGATTAACGAAAACAGGTGCGTGACTCAAAACGTGAAACAGGTGCGTGACGTGACAGGTGAAAACTAATGGGTTGCTATGGAGGCGTGTCCTAATGAAATCAAACAATGGATGTCCGCTAACTTCTTGCAACTCAACGCCAAGAAAACGGAAATGCTGATTATCGGTCCTGCTAAACACCGACATTTATTTAATAATACCACCTTAACATTTGACAACCAAACAATTACACAAGCCGAATCAGTAAAGAATCTGGGTATTATCTTCGACCCAACTCTCTCGTTTGAATCACACATTAAGAGTGTTACTAAAACGGCCTTCTTTCATCTCCGTAATATCGCTAAAATTCGTTCTATTTTATCCACTAGCGACGCTGAGATTATTATTCATGCGTTCGTTGCGTCTCGTCTCGACTACTGTAACGTATTATTTTCAGGTCTCCCTATGTCTAGCATTAAAAGATTACAATTGGTACAAAATGCGGCTGCTAGACTTTTGACAAGAACAAGAAAGTTTGATCATATTACGCCTATACTGGCTCACCTGCACTGGCTTCCTGTGCACTTAAGATGTGACTTTAAGGTTTTACTACTTACGTATAAAATACTACACGGCCTAGCTCCGTCCTATCTTGTCGATTGCATTGTACCATATGTCCTGGCAAGAAATCTGCGTTCAAAGAACTCTGGCTTATTAGTGATTCCCAGAGCCCAAAAAAAGTCTGCGGGCTATAGAGCGTTTTCTATTCGGGCTCCAGTACTATGGAATGCCCTCCCGGTAACAATTAGAGATGCTACCTCAGTAGAAGCATTTAAGTCCCATCTTAAAACTCATTTGTATACTCTAGCCTTTAAATAGACCCCCCTTTTAGACCAGTTGATCTGCCGTTTCTTTTCTTTTCTCCTCTGCTCCCCTCTTCCTTGTGGGGGGGGGGGGGCCGCACAGGTCCGGTGGCCATGGATGAAGTGCTGGCTGTCCAGAGTCGGGACCCGGGGTGGACCGCTCGCCTGTGCATCGGCTGGGAACATCTCTGCGCTGCTGACCCGTCTCCGCTCGGGATGGTTTCCTGCTGACCCCACTGTGGACTGGACTCTTACTGTTATGCTGGATCCACTATGGACTGTACTCTCACAATATTATGTTAGACCCACTCGACATCCATTGCATTCGGTCTCCCCTAGAGGGGGGGGTTACCCACATATGCGGTCCTCTCCAAGGTTTCTCATAGTCATTCACATCGACGTCCCACTGGGGTGAGTTTTTCCTTGCCCTTATGTGGGCTTTGTACCGAGGATGTCGTTGTGGCTTGTGCAGCCCTTTGAGACACTTGTGATTTAGGGCTATATAAATAAACATTGATTGATTGATTGATTGATTGAAACAAAATCATGGAGTGAACAACCAGAAACTAAAGAGTCCAATAACTAAACAAAACAAAACATGGCTAAAACACAGACATGACACTTACACTTTAATAAATGTTAATTCATGTTCCAACCTTGGATCGGTTAGCTTTGGGCCTCCAAAGGACAAAATACGGCCCTGGTATGTCTTTGTGTGTCGTGCATTAACTGCATTGACAAAAGTCCTTTTTTTTTTTCATTTCCATTTGATTGCATCACATTGATTCTTTTCTGGACAACAATAATTACCAAAAAAAAAAAAAAAAATCAAGGTCATAATACAGCTGAGCCCAACTTGAAAGTCCTTCTTTTTTAGTCCACTTCAATTCACCGTCTCATTATTATCCGAGTGGGAAATGGAAATTGGAGCCGGGAGCATTTGTGTTTGAACAAAAGAGGGGGAAGCAGATTATGGATGTTCTCCCTCAAAAAATGTAATTTCTATTAGACTTTCATTCTTTTTCCATTAATCACACGTTCATTCTCTCGGCTGCAACACGCTCATGGAATATTCATGCGCAAACTTGAAATATTTAAACATTTGTGTGTGTTACAGATACTGGCGCTGAGCGATAATTGACAAACAGTATCGGGGAGAATCTAAATAATCCTTTTAAATCTGCTAATAAACTCCCACCTCCCCCTTTTAAATAAGCGCTAATGCTCACAAAGAGAGATGGGATTTAATGCAGGCTGATTTCTCTGGAGACTATTCAACTGTAGGGCGAAAGTGTCGATTAAAGAGTTTGAAGCCACCAATAAAGTGCATCACTTCCTGGGTTTATGGCGTTGGCTTTAAATGAAGCTAATTTATCCCTGGTGGGAAATACTTTCTGTAATCCTCTGTGACATCGCTGAGCAGCTCCCTGTAAATATGACTCATTGTCAAACACAATGGTGGAATTGTTATTGCTTTCAACAATCTAAATAAGACTCACGGGTCTATCAGTCGTGTCGTGGAAGTGTGTCCTCCAAAATCTAGCATTGAGTCTGGAATTTAGGCAGTTCGAAAGTAAACCCTGTGGCGTTTCTGTGGTTTTATTGCTAATGAGCTGTGCGTGTGTGTCTCCAAGAAGCGCCTTTGTGCACATTTTACTAGGGGTGTCCTGATCCGATGTGGTATCTACATCGAAATAATCGTCTAAAATGTCCGATACAAGCATCGTGTTGACTTGTGCAATGTTGGACAGCCAGGTAACATCTAAATGTCCTTCAATAAGCACACACATGTTGGTCTTTTCTGGTGTTTTTAGTCAAGTTGTTTACAAAAGGCATACTTGCCAACCTTGAGACCTCCGATTTCGGGAGGTGGGGGGAGGGGGTGGGGTGGGCGTGGTCGGGGTGGGGCGGGGGCGTGGCTAAAAGGGGAGTAGTATATTTACAGCTACAATTCACCAAGTCAAGTATTTCATATATATATATATATATATATAAGAAATACTTGACGTTCAGTGAATTCTAGCTATATATATATCTATATATAAACGTGTGAACTCGTTGGGAGTTTCCTCCTCTCCCAGCTCGCTAGCCTCAATCTGAACCTTGGTATTTACCGTGATGACGGACTGGCAGTGTGTCGCGCCTCGCCAAGGAGCAGCGAGAATACCAAGAAGCGCATATGCCAAATTTTCAAAGAGAACGGCCTACGGATCACGATTGAAGCCAACAAGCAAACCGTCAACTTCCTTGACGTCACTTTCAACCTGAGAAATAACAGCTACCAACCATTCACGAAACCCAACACAACACTCCAATACGTGCACCATGACAGCAACCACCCACCCACCACCACGAAAAGAATACCTACCGGAATCAATAAAAGGCTATCGATGCTGTCATCTAGCAAAGCTGAATTTGACCAAGCAACCCCCCCGTACCAAAAAGCCCTTGATGAAAGCGGATACAATTTCACCCTCACCTATGAACCCACGCCAGGAAACCAGCCAAAAAAGAACAGAAAACGAAACGACATCATCTGGTGCAACCCCCCATACAGCAAAAACGTCTCAACGAACATTGGACACAAATTCCTCAATCTGATTGACAAACACTTTCCCAAAGACAACACCCTAAGAAAAGTATTCAACAAGAACAACATTAAATTGAGCTACAGCTGCATGAACAATATACGACAAATCATCTCAAACCACAACAAAACAATTGCAAATGAGCCGTCGACCCCCAGACAGAGCGACTCCAAAACCAACAAAGGATGTAACTGTCGAAAGAAACCTGATTGCCCTCTCAACGGGGGGTGCTTACAAACATCAGTTGTCTACCAATCTAAGGTAATACGCAAGGACATTAACACATCCGACACATATGTAGGATTAACCGAGGGAGAATTCAAAACCAGATGGAACAATCACAAGGCTTCTTTCAGGAACAAAAACCTGCGAAATACCACAGAACTCAGCAAACACATTTGGGACCTCAAAGACAATAATGTTGAATATTCAATAACATGGCAAATTCTTGCATCCAGCACACCTTACAATAGTGGTAATAAAAGATGCAACCTATGCTTGAAAGAGAAACTGTTTATTATTTACCGTCCAGACCTGTCATCCCTCAACAAGCGCAGCGAAATTGTAACAACATGCCGCCATAGACGGAAACACCTCCTAGATAACACATGAGCCAATCACCACGCCCCTAGGCCAGCCTGTACCCACCCACTCTGTGCCCTATATAAACCATGGTATGCGAATGCTCCCATTAAAATCTCCTGATGATTGAGGGTACCCCCCCTCATGAAACAGGCCTGTAGAGATGAAATAGTCTTGTGATTTTTTTCCCACACATACATATATATATATATATATATATATATATATTTTAAATTGTATATATATATATATATATATAAAATAAATACTTGAATTTCAGTGTTCATTTATTTACACATATACACACACACATAACACTCATCTACTCATTGTTGAGTTAAGGGTTGAATTGTCCATCCTTGTTCTATTCTCTGTCACTATTCTTCGAACCATGCTGAACACCCTCTCTGATGATGCATTGCTGTGTGGCACGCACAAAAGTGCTTTCATCAAATGCACTAGATGGCAGTATTGTCCTGTTTAAGAGTGTCACAACATTGCTGTTTACGGCAGACGAACTGCTTTACGGTATACAAAAAAAGTGACTGCTGTTGTTGTGTGTTGTTGCCACGCTGGGAGGACGTTAATGAAACTGCCTAACAATAAACCCACATAAGAAACCAAGAACTCGCCCTCCATCATTCTATAGTTATAACGTGATTGGGCAGGTACGCTTTTTTATATAGGACCTGAGTCCGCCTGAATTTCGGGAGATTTTTGGGAGAAAATTTGTCCCGGGAGGTTTTCAGGAGAGGCGCTGAATTTCGGGAGTCTCCCGGAAAATCCGGGAGGGTTTGGCAAGTATGACAAAAGGTAAACTAGATGTTTGCAGTTACACAACAGCTAAGCACACAAGCTAGACATAAAGTCGTGGTCAAAAGTTTACATACATTGTCTTGAGTTTCCAATAATTTCTAAAAATGTTTGTGATTGAGTGATTGGAGCACATACTTGTTGGTCACAAAAAACATTCATGAAATTTGGTTCTTTTATGAATTTATTATGGGTCTACTGAAAATGTGACCAAAATCTGCTGGGTCCAAAGTATACATACAGAAATGTTAATATTTGGTTACATGTCCCTTGGCAAGTTTCACTGCAATAAGGCGCTTTTGGTAGCCATCCATTCTGGCAAGCTTCTGGTTGAATTTTTGACCACTCCTCTTGACAAATGTTCTCCTTTTTCATTGTCCCATTTACTCTCTGAAAAGCATTAGTTCCATTGGCAGCAAAACAGGCCCAGAGCATAATACTATCACCACCATGCTTGACGGTAGGCCTGGTGTTCCTGGGATTAAAAGCCTCACCTTTTCTCCTCGAAACAAGTTGATGGGTATTGTGGCCAAACAGCTCAATTCATTCTCTGGGCCTGTTTTGCTGCCAATGGAACTGGTGCTTTACAGGGAGTAAATGGGACAATGAAAAAGGAGGATTGACTCCAAATTCTTCAGGACAACCTAAAATCATCAGCCCGGAGGTTGGGTCTTGGGCGCAGTTGGGTGTTCCAACTGGAAAATGACACCAAACAAACGTCAAAAGTGGTAAAGGAATGGGCTAAATGAGGCTAGAATGAAGGTTTTAGAATGGCCTTCCCAAAGTCCTGACTTAAACGTGTGGACAATGCTGAAGAAACAAGTCCATGTCAGAAAACCAACACATTTAGCTGAACTGCAAAAGCGCCTTATTGCAGTGAAACTTGCCAAGGGACATGTAACCAAATATTAACATTGCTGTATGTATACTTTTGACCCAGCAGATTTGGTCACATTTTCAGTAGACCCATAATGAATTCATAAAAGAACCAAACTTCATGAATGTTTTTTGTATGTGCTCCAATCACTCTATCACAAAAAAATAAGAGTTGTAGAAATTATTGGAAACTCAAGACAGCCATGACATTATGTTCCTTACGAGTGTATGTAAACTTTTGACTACGACTGTACGTAATAAGTGTCCTAAATTCAGTGCTTCTCAATTATTTTCTGTTACGCCTCCTCTAGGAAGAAAAAAATATATTTTGTGCCGCCCCCACTCTTTGCCGTGACTAAAAATCTATATCACAGGTGTCAAACTCAAGGCCCC
This sequence comes from Nerophis lumbriciformis, assembly GCF_033978685.3. Classification (NCBI taxonomy): domain Eukaryota; kingdom Metazoa; phylum Chordata; class Actinopteri; order Syngnathiformes; family Syngnathidae; genus Nerophis; species Nerophis lumbriciformis. The sequence goes on from NC_084553.2 coordinate 53,888,338, forward strand.
GGGGGCCAGATGTGGCCCGCTACTTCATTTTATTTGGCCCTCAAAAGCCTGGACGTGAATAATGCTGTATAATAGACTGTATTTATATTATTCACATGTGAATAATGCTGTATAACATCCATCCATCCATTTTATCAATAAAGTATTGTAACTTTTCTTACTAAATATATTCTTTCTTTCTATTTTGGGAGAAAAAAAAAATATATACTCCATGTACGGGACAGTATAGCTCGGTTGGTAGAGTGGCCGTGCCAGCAACTTGAGGGTTCCAGATTCAATCCCCAGAGGTGTGGACTCGAGTCACATGACTTGGACTCGAGTCAGACTCGAGTCATGAATTTGATGACTTTAGACTCGACTTGACAAAATGTAAAAAGACTTGCAACTCGACTTAGACTTTAACATCAATGACTTGTGACTTCACTTGGACTTGAGCCTTTTGAATTGACATGACTTGACATGACTTGCTACTTTCCCCAAAACCCAAAGATGAAAAAGTTATTCGGGAGCGCTCCGTATTTTTCATTCTGTACTTGTCTATCAGCGTTGCGTGTGTCAGCTGGTGTGGTCTCAGTACAACAGCCAATCAAATTAGATCTACTTTGTTTTCATCACACAGCATTCATCCAATCAAATTGCAGGACAACCAACGAAGAAGACATGTCCAAACCACACGCCAGTGAACAAAAAATGATACCTAAAATAATTTTGTTTGGGTATAAAAATTACGAGGTGGTCAACACAAAACGGTTTGCAGTATGCAACACATGCGGTTCGAAAATTACTGATGGAGAGGCAACAACTTCCAACTTCGTCCGGCATTTGAAGTTGCACAAAGAACGGTAAGTTTTGAATGTAAGATAACGTTTATTGTCTAAGTAACGTGACTTTTATTTGCTGTGTAGTTAAATCAGTGAGGCTGTAAACTCACTGCTAACGTTATAACGTTATTGCAAACACGGGAATCTGTTGCAGTTCACTACCTTATTCATACTTTTTGTTCAGTGATTTTTTTTAAGCAGGGTTACGTTAGTCAACATATCACACGTAACGTTAGACGGCGGTCAGCAGCACCGCGTATTTTAGCCACCTAAAAAGAGACAAAAATAGTCAAATAAAGGTCAGTTAAAATGTATACTATATTATGAATATGTGTACCGTTTTAGCTAGCTTTCTGACATACTGTTGGTTACATACCGCGGCCCGGTACTGGTCCGTGGATCGATTGGTATCGGGCCGCACAAGAAATAATTTTTTTTTCTTTTTCTTTTTTTAATTAAATCAACATAAAAAACACAAGATACACTTACAAGTAGTGCACCAACCCAAAACAACTCTCTCCCCCCTTTTGTTCTGGGCATTGAACATGAAGACTCTTCCTTCACTGTTCCGAGTGGCCATGAGAGTCTTGGCAGTGCCTGCCTCCAGTGCTCCAGTGGAGCGAGTTTTCAGCCATGGTGGCATCATACTACGCCCCCATCGTGCACAAATGACTGACAGACTCTTGGCTAATTTGGTCTTTTGCAGATGCAATGCAGCATAGGGCCCTGACATATAAAAAGTACAACTTTTTTGTTATGTTCACGTATATGTCATGTTTTTTCAATGTTAACACTTTTGTACAAATAAGTACATTTGCACTTTATTTTTCAATGTGTTTGTTCTGTAAAGGAATGAGTTAATGTTTAAAATGACTGGTTAATAGTGCTATTATAAAGTGCAATGTCAGCACAATTTTCTTTCCTGCAATTTAAAATGCACTTGTTTTAATAAATAAATACAGCGTTTGAAAAGCATACACAATCTGTGTTAATATATTAGTCTGTGGTTAAAAGGACTTGAAAGGACTCGAAACTCAAAATGCAGGACTTAGGACTTGACTTGAGACTTTCCAGTCTTGACTTTGGACTTGACTCGGGGCTTGCCTGTCTTGACTCGGGACTTGACTCGGACTTGAGGGCAAAGACTTGAGACTTACTTGTGACTTGCAAAACAATGACTTGGTCCCACCTCTGTCAATCCCTGCTGGGACAGTTTGTCTATATCACAGGTGTCAAACTCAAAGATGTGGCCCGCCACTTCATTTTATTTGGCCCTCAAAAGCCTGGAAATAATATGTATCAATAAAGTACTGTAACTTTTCTTACTAAATATATTATTTCTTTCTATTTTGGGAGAAAAAAAAATACACTCTATGTATGGGACGGTATAGCTCGGTTGGTAGAGTGGCCGTGCCAGCAACTTGAGGGTTCCAGGTTCGATCCCTGCTTCCGTCATCCTAGTTACTGCCGTTGTGTCCTTGGGCAAGACACTTTACCCACCTGCTCCCAGTGCCACCCACGCTGGATTAAATGTAATTTATATATTGGGTTTCACTATGTAAAGCGCTTTGAGTCACTAGAGAAAATGTGCTATATAAATATAATTCACTTCATGTAATGGCAAATTATGTTAACTTAAATATTGTCTTATTATGCAAAAATATAACATTCAAACCATTTTTTAAATAGAAATAAATACTAATAATAATGATTTCAAAGCAAGTTATGCATCAAATTGTGCAATGTAAAAGTAGCAATAGATTTCATGGTAAAAATTGTGAAATTTACTGTGGTTTTTACAGTATTTTTCACTAAGTGAACTTTTTTTACTGTAATAAACTGTGGTGCCGTTTTGGCATTTACAGTATAACATCGAAAAACCTACAGTTGTTGATTTGCGGTAAAAAACAAAACAAACTGGCAGCTCAGGTGCCAAAATTTTACTGAAAAATTGCTGTTTTTTTTAAAAATTAACAGTAAAACAACAAATGTAAATTTTACAGTAAAATTCTGGCAAATGAGCTGCCTTTTTTAACCAAAAAAACAGCCGTACTGTTTTTCCATTTACAATAAAATACACAAAATTTTGAGGTGAAATTATTGCAACTTACCATATTTTTTTCACATTTTATTTAAAAAAACCAACAAAAAACATAAAATTCATAAAACAATAGTGTAATAATAGTATTCACTGTTAGATGCGGCCCTCTGGGAACAAACATAACTGCGATGTGGCCCTCAGTAAAAACGACTTGGACACCTCTGGTCTATAACATTGTTATAAGTACACCTCTGCGTAAAATTGTACTCCACATTTTTGTTGTCCAAGGTTTCTCATTGTATCCCATTGGGTTGAGATTTTTCTTGCCCTGATGTGAGATCTGAGCCGAGGATGTTGTTTTGGCTTGTGCAGCCCTTTGAGACAATTGTGATTAAGGGCTTGTGGGGAGGCGGGGCCGGCAGACCGACAGCGAGGCGTGCCCCACCGGGTCCGACTCCGAGATGGCGGCGAGGAGGCGTGGCCGGCAGTCCGACAGCGAGGCAGGGCACACCGGGGCCCGCTCCGAGATGACGGCGAGGAGGCGTGGCCGGCGAACCCCCGTCGAAATGGACTGCAGGTGCGTGGATCGTGCAGCTGGGCAAAATTAAGGGATCCCCTCTCAGTATGTAAAAGGGCGACAGCCGAGAACGTGGGGGAGAGAGTTGAAGAGCGAGTCGGAGAGAAGCGAGTCGGAGAGCGAGAAGCGGATGCTGAGCGCGAGAGGCAGAGAGCCAGAGGAAGACGACGACGCCGGGGGCGGCTGAAAAGCAGACGGCGTAGCTAGCAGAAGAGGAAGGAAACTGAGGTTTTATTTGCAAAAATAAAATAAAGTCAACCATGCTCGAAGCAATGTCCTTCCTTCGTGGTCCTGAGAACCCGGACGACAGCGGGAGTCTGTCACAGGGCTATATAAATAAACTTTGATTGATTGATTGATTTACTCACATTGTTTTAGTCTGTAACAGAGAAGATTCAAAGCACATCAATTTACCTGAAATAAAAATAAATAAAAATAAAATTAGTATTAAAACTACGGACATTTTTTGACCGACTTAAACTGTTTATTACTGAAAATACAATTAAATGAACTCATTAGGTAATAATACATTTTTAAATTGACAGCAACATTAACTTAGGAGCACAATATACAAAACATTTTAATTGTTTAATAAAACAATTAGTGCTATTTATTTTTTAATCAAAACGAGGAAGCTTCAATGATCACGTTGAGGAAAACCCTACTTGAGGTCTGGTGCCGGTCCGGACTTTAAACGTTCCAGGCATGTTTTCTCCCCCACTTCAGAGGCGGTGACCTTTTGGGACCAGACAGCATCTGCCATCCAAACTGCCGGTGACACAGTTTCTACTCCTGAATCATCACTTCCTATTGCGGTCACCATGACGACCAATCTGCAATGTTATAGTTTCCCTAACCCCTTAAAAATAAAGAGGGTGACCTAATGAGAAAATGAGGTCAGATGGGACTGTTTCAAGAATGTTGCCAAGACATTATGTACCTGCATCTCAACTCAGTGACCCACTTCTGCTGCATCAAGTAACCCCCCCCCCCCCCCCCCCCACTCCCCCTTCCTCCATCTTCTCAGCCATCTGATCCTCCACCCAGACTCTCCTTCACGTTCTCAGCCTTGAGTACTTTTTGCTGCTGATGAGTCAGTAGGAGAGCGATGACCTGCTTTGGATTTGCATAAAGGCGGGAGGGGCTGATCTTGCCAAAGTGCAAACAAAGGCACAATATGTTGGTGTTTGCAGCACAGATGCATTTAATATTGCCCAGGTCGATTCTCTGGTTTGAGTGAGGTTACGGTAAAAGGTTAATATTGTAGCAATCGGGGATGTTCCGATCACGGTTTTATGTTGCTGATTCCCATACCAATAATTCGTCAGTGAGATCGTCCGATACCAATACCGACCACATGTATTATCTGTCATTCCCTGAGTTTGCAAATGTTACACCTTTCCTGCTTGTCGGCTCCCGGACCGTGGCCGAGGAGCGCAGGGGAGATTTTCCCTCTAGCGCCGATTTAAATGATAAATGGGTTATACTTGTATAGCGCTTTTCTACCTTTAACCCTTGTGTAATGTTCATATTGTTGTTACTCAGCCAGTGTTTGTGGTCTGATTGCATCACATTGATTCTGGGTCAAATATGCGAGAAAATGAGAGCAGACAGTGTTGACAAACAATGTTGCAACCTTGTGTGGGAACCGCAGGTGCAGAAACACAAAAGAAGAATCCCTGTGGGATGCAGAAACTGGCAGAGAAATTTCTATGCAACGTTAAATAAATGATAAATGGGTTATACTTGTATAGCGCTTTTCTACCTTCAAGGTACTCAAAGCGCTTTGACAGTATTTCCACATTTACCCATTCACACACACATTCACACACTGATGGCGGGAGCTGCCATGCAAGGCGCTAACCAGCAGCCATCAGGAGCAAGGGTGAAGTGTCTTGCCCAAGGACAAAACGGACGTGACTCGGATGGTAGAAGGTGGGGATTGAACCCCAGTAACCAGCAACCCTCCGATTGTTGGCACGGCCACTCTACCAACTTCGCCACGCCGTCCTCAAATGGGTTATACTTGTATAGCGCTTTTCTACCTTTAACCCTTGTGTAATGTTCATATTGTTGCTACTCAGCCAGTGTTTGTGGGTCTGATGGACCCGTTGCATTTTGTGGCTTTTAATGCCTCACAATCAAACACTTTTATGTTAAAATACTGAACAGATGTTTACCTTATCCCAATAAACATCTGAAAATTTCTCTGCCAGTTTCTGCATCCCACAGGGATTCTTCTTTTGTGTTTCTGCACCTGCGGTTCCCACACAAGGTTGCAACATTGTTTGTCAACACTGTCTGCTCTCATTTTCTCGCACATTTGACCCTCTGATGTTCTGTGTACCTACACTCTGTCCTCCTCTTGTCTAGGACTGCTGTGTGTGTGTGTGTGTGTGTGTGTGTGTGTGTGTGTGTGTGTGTGTGTGTGGTACACAGAACATTAATTTCCACACTTGTATTAACCCCGGGTTCAGTGGACCCGGACATCTTATATGTAATAGAAATGTGTACGGGGGTGTATGGTGTGTGGTCATTAAATATGTATTCTGATATATGTTCTTCACAGAAAATGAGCCAAAGCCAGTGAGTCTCAGTTTGATAAATTAATTAATTGTATCATTTTTCTTTTAATAAAAAATGAAAACGGGTCCCACAGACCCGAACACCACACAAGGGCACTATTTCCACATTCACCAATTCACCCATTCACACACTGATGGCAGGAGCTGCCATGCAAGGCGCTAACCAGGACCCATCAGGAGCAAGGGTGAAGTGTCTTGCTCAAGGACACAACGGACGTGACTAGGATGGTAGAAGGTGGGGATTGAACCAGGAACTCTCAGGTTGCTGGCACGGCCACTCTCCCAACTGCGCCACGCCGTCCCCGATTTACACCCTCCACTTTACCTGTGTAGCCTCTATATTGAAGGTAATATCATATACATCTGATTAATATAATACCAAAAGACTTCCAAAGTTTGCGAATAAATAGATATGATCAACATAGTGTCACTCTCATGGAGATTGCCCAGCCATTTTGAAAGATAACGAGAAAGCCAGTCACGTGAGTCGTGGCGTAGCGTTAGAAACCACAGATCCCTTACCTGTCAACAACAATGCTAATCAAGCAGACTTTGTGAGAAACGACAACGATTACTTTGGGAAAAACTACGATCCAGAACCTTATATTTTTGAGCCCGAACACAAGGAGGATGAGCAATAAGTTTTTAGAAGCCGATTGCTAAACGGATACAGCTTTATTGTAAAGCATTTCTAGATGCTAAACATACAAATTAACCATAATAAACCATAACAAACAAACACTTACTGTACAAGTTCCACTCTAATCCTGTTTAAATGAAGAAATAATCACAATCCCCACGAAAGGTTTAAAAATGTTGCCGCAACTATCGTCTTTTTGTGTCTTTTTCGCCATCTGGGGGGGGGGGGGGGGGGGGGGGGGGATGTCAAAGTTGACCAGCCTCTCAGTCCATGGGTACATTTGTCTACTAGCAGGTGAGGGATGCACAAACTATAATCTAGAATGTACTTTTGGCCAGTTTGAGACAAAGAAGAAGCAGCCACCGGCTTATAGTATGTCAACAATAGCAGCATAAGATAGCGTTAGCTCACTGCTATCAAAGCGCCGCTAAAATAGTCCGCCTGTGTTAGCACTTATAATAACAATATCACTCATATTTGGTTCATTTTCAGGTCATGACATTAAATGGAGTATTGTTGGTGGTTTTTTGAGGGTATAATGGGTGCATTAGAGGACTCTCAATCTGTTGACTCTATTGTTAACTATTGATTTACAATTTTGAATGCATAAAAAAGCCACGCACATTTATTTATTTATTTTTTGTTGTTTATTTCAAACATGAACACACTTACAGTATAATACATCACACAATTGCATGTCATTTCTCTTTACATCATGTCCGAAAAAGGAGTAGGAAGAAGCAAAGCTTATTTAATCCTACCCCTTTCCCACTTTGGAGCGTTACATACGTTCATTTACTGTCTTCTTTTTGGAACACAGTTACATCAGTGAATGATTAATACAGCAGTTTTTGTAACAAATAATTAAGTCAGTCATGATAAACATACTAAGATGAAGAATATCCCATTTCCAATAAGGTTGAAGGTATTTCTCAAAATTCTTCTTCTT